>NC_135656.1:95860329-96160329 GCF_964188315.1 Podarcis muralis
AAGTGGGATATAAAATAAGATGCTTAAACCATAGGAAAGCAGGCTTCCCTTAAACCTTAGGAAGTAGCATGAGCTCAGCAGCTGCACAGAGAGGCTGCAGAATCTCCTCTCATTGGATTGTCTGAAGTCGAGCTTTGACTGACATCTATTAGGGTTGCCTTAGGAATGGGACTGCCTGTCTTAAGGGTAGGAGATTGCTGGAGTGTTTCCAAGTTTGTAATTATGTGCGTCAGGCATATGGTATACTGTGCCCCCCACCCCACTTTCCTGACTATCAAATCAAATCAAGATATTGATCTAAGGTGAGTTAAGCTTGCTCAATAATAGCTGCGGAAAAAATAAAACGGCATACAGGCAGGATGAGTATGTGTCACTGCTCTTTAAGCATCCGTGCCTCGGAACGCTGGAAGAACACACATGTGAAAAATAGATGTCAAACTCAAATAACAAATCAGCTTTATCTTCTGAAGAAAGTTGAGGTTGGGAAACGAACTCCAGCTTCTTGTACTAGAGCAGGCATTTGAGTCCTTCACACTTAACCTGGACCGTGTCCTGCTACAGCTAGGCAATATCTCCTATCGCTTCTTCCCACAGGATGTATTTTTCAAAGCGTGAGCAAACTTTCTGGTAGGAAAATGCATATGCTGGTCTGGTGGAGCAAAGCCGTGGAGCCACCATAACTGACACCAGTAGGTCCTACAGCTGACTTGGATGGTGCTGGGCTGGCGCAAGGTCCGGGCTGCATGGATCCACCCATGGGAGCAGCAGACTGGATGCACTGGTGCATCCAGTGCTATTTTTCCAGAAAAAGAGGTGCTGGAACTTACCATGAACGCCTCCCTTGTTCTGTTATAATGGCCATGGCGCCCACCTGAGAGGTGCCAGAACTGAGTTCAAGGGAGTTCTGGCTAAAAAAAAAGCCCTGGGTGCATCTACACTGCCAAGACCTCACTACCACCCTGCCCCACCCATTCCCTTGCAGGTAAGATGTAGCGTAGCGGCTCTGTTCCACCTCTACTGCACGTGCACCTGCACTGCAGGATTGCCCTAGGAAGTTGATGCATCTGAATTGTTTTCTGAGGTCTCTTGAGGGTTTTCCTGTAGGTTTATCCAGTAGGCCTGCCGAAGCTCAGATCTTCACTAAGGACGATTCAATGACTTTAGCCGTCAATACAGTCATCCCCAAATACCCTTGGCTCAGCTGTAGAGACAAGGCAGGTGGTTTTCTTTTTTTTGCATTCTTAGGGTTTCACATGGGTGAAACACATGGGTAAACAATGATGATTCAAGATGCATAACAAATATGACCAAAGAAAGATATGGATCTATCAATTTTGGAGTGATGGTGGTGAAGAGTGGTTATTTCTCCATCACCATTACCCCTGCTGAGTGTTGTCTCATTGAGTTTCCACAGGTGCTGCAGTGGTTCCTTGGTGAGGGCTCCGGGATTCAGTGGCTTGTGCCCTGAAAGGCCCACTATGATTGATTTGCTGGACGTTTTGTAGATGAAGTTGCTTGTATCCACGATGACTTTAGATGGCGGGTGTAACTCACCTGATCCACACTGTCTTGATCAATTGCAGATCGGATGTGGGTTCACTTGGGAAACCACACTCCTGTTGTATTTCATGAGAAGACCTCTCTCTCTCTCTCTCTCTCTCTCTCTCTTTTCTAAAGAACATTTGAAGGGATCCTCCTTTTCCTTAAGCAGGCAAGAACCTCTGGTTTGTTTACAGTGCCCTGTGCTGCTAACTGGAGTAAGAAAGCTGGGATCTCTCACATCCCCAATCCTGTTTTCGTTTTTAAAAAAAGACTTTTAAGGAGGGTGAGTTAGGGGTAAGAGGATGACAATGACGATGATAGCGATTTTATTACAGTGGTGCCTCGCAAGACGAAATTAATTCGTTCCGCGAGTTTTGTCGCCTTGCGATTTTTTTCGTCTTGCGAAGCACGGTGTCGGGAAAGTTTTGGAAAAGCTTCAAAAATCACCAAAGTCTTCAAAAACCTCAAAAAAGGCTACCACACCGTGTTCTATGAGTTGCTCCTCGAAGTCAAGTCGCAACTGTATTAACGGTGTTAAGAAAAAAGGAAACAAACTTGCAAGACGTTTCCGTCTTGCGAAGCAAGCCCATAGGGAAAATCGTCTTGCGAAGCAGCTCAAAAAACAAAAAAACCCTTTCGTCTAGCGAGTTTTTTGTCTTGCGAGGCATTCGTCTTGCGAGGTACCACTGTATTTGTATCCCACCCATCTGACTGGGCTGCCCCAGTTTTGATGCTGTTGGGGGGGGTATTTGTGTCCTCTTCCTGCCCCCTCCCCTTTGTGTTGTTCTTATTGAGCAGAATGTGCACACGGAGTGGGACCAGCCAACTCGCATGGAACCTTAATTGAAAAAAAAAAAGCCCAATGCGTAGTTGAAGCTGACATACGGCATCTGATTTGTATACCTTAGGGGTGCATTTCTAAAGCAACGGGGGGTGATTTAACTGCATGATTCCCACTGTTATTAACGCGAGGCATGCAGCTAAATTGCTGAGTGCCACTTATTGAAAATGTGAACTCCTTAATGTTTCGGCTGAATTTAATTTTTATTTGCAAATTGGCAAAATTAATTAGAACGTGTACAACTAACAGGAAATTATGGCAAGATATGGCTTAACAGGCTAATTCAGATATGATTCTACAATTTATGAAAGCACAGACAACTGGTTATTTGATAGTAACGACTAAACAACAACAAAATATATCTGCTTCTCAGCTTGCACTAGGGATGTCAAAGAATAGAGGCCATTCACTGAGGAACCTGGTAACTTAGGGGCTGGGGTTACATCAAAGTGGGTGGCTCACATTTCCTGGCAGGCGGGAGATCCAGCCTGGTCAGCATCATGCCTGGGTTCTGCATGCCATTTTGAACCAAGAAGGTGCCCTGACCATAGTCACAACTTGCTCCAGTCATAGCACCAAAGTCTCTGGCATGGTGTGATGCACAGAATATCTTCAAAATATGCCTTCTATATTTTTCTTTTCCTAAAAGATATGGATGCCCATACTAATGCCATCATTCTAAAAAAAACTATCCATAAGTATTCAGGAATAAAAAAGGGGGGAAATTGGAGCGACGCAATGACATGCTGCTGGAATGTTTGAAAATGGACTTACAGTTGGTGAAAAGAGGACAGTGCAATCGTTTATCTACTCAATGCCCGCCCCCGGCTCCTTTTGACCAGTTTTACTGGATACTTTTCAATTTGCTCAGGTCAAGGATGTGGGCAGAATTCTTGGAGAGATGAGTCCTTCCACATGTGTGCTGGAAAATTGACCTTCTTGGCTTTTATGAGCTGCCAGAGGTGGTCTGCTGAGCGGGTGGTGGGAGGTACAGCAAGTTTCAAAGAGCTGGTGGTAGACCACTTTTGAAGCAGCCCTCCCTTAGTCTCACTAAGAGAGCCAGCGTGGTGTAGTGGTTAAGAGCGGTGGACTCATAATCTGGTGAACTGGGTTCACTTCCTCGCTCCTCCACATGCAGCTGCTGGGTGACCTTGGGCTAGTCACACTTCTTTGAGGTCTCTCAGCCCCACTCACCTCACAGAGTGTTTTTTGTGGGGGAGGAAGGGAAAGGAGATTGTTAGCAGCTTTGAGACTCCTTAGGGTAGTGATAAAGCGGGATATCAAATCCAAACTCCTCCTCCTCCTCCTCCTCCTCCTCCTCCTCTTCTTGTTCTTCTGTTCCAGCAACAACCGTACAGTGCTGTTATGTGACAATTTCAAGGATGGATGGAGGTCCTACACTCAATTACATTTTGATGACTTCCCTTACCCCAGCAATGATTCTGTTCATGTCAACATTGACACTATGCACATGTGCCTGAATGTTGCAGCACTCTATGCAAGTAACTCAATGGTAGAGCCCATGCTTTTCATGCAGAAGATCCCTATCCAATCCTTGGCAACTCCAGACTTTTAAACAGATACAGACCTGGGTTGCTCTGGCTGATGGGGTATGAGGCGAACGTAGATGCAGAAGTGGGTTTCTTGGTTTTGCAAGACTTCCCGGTGGCTTTTGACTGAGGTATAGTTTCATATATTCTATTTCCAGTTTGGTTCTCTGAGTGCCATCATGTAGCCAAAATGGCAGCACTCCCTCACTAAAGGGAGGTATCAGGAGGCTTGGGGGGTGCCCATTTTTTGCAGAAGTACAACAAAGACCCTCCAGCATGCAAAACAAAGCCCAATGAACACTCAGTGTGCTTATTGGCCAGGGAAGGCTGACTGTTTATAGGGGAGGAATGGAAAACCAAGGAGGAAGAGGAATGGGATGGAGTGGCTGGGAAATGAGAATGGAAAAAGAGACACATAGATATTTTTAATACTTTAAAATGATAATGTTAATATTTCTTGTAAAACACATGTCATAGAGGTTTTATTATGATCAAGCAGTGAATGAATGAATGAATGGAAAAAGGCTAGAGAACCACCTCACTGTCTGGGATGCAGACAACCAGTGGACTTCCAGATGCTGTAGGACTCGAATTTCCCTTTAGCCCTAGTCAGCGTGGGCAATACCCAGTGATGTTTTGGGTGTTAAAGTCCAGCAATATCTGGGTGGTCACAAGTTAGCCAGCCCTGCTTCATGTTGAAAAGCTATTTTTTTAATAGCCCCAAGGCTAAAAGTGAGAGCTGAAGAAGTCCAAGATGTTAGCACTATTGGAATTGGGAAGCATTTCGTATGGCAACATGTGTATATGCATACATATTATATGAAAGAGACAGTATACAAAATGCTGACGGTGAAATTATTTGTTTGCTTTTGAGAAAGAACTAGGAAACACAGCCAGGAACAGTTGCTTGCTTCTCACTTGAAGATCATCAACATTTCCAGAATTTTGCGTGGCATCTGCATACATTGCAACACTTTGTCCCTCTTCTTGCTCTCTCATATGCTGTCAACAGTGCTGTAAGCAAGGGCACAAAAGACATATATCAAAAGCCAATAATCGTTTTCTTTCCACCTACAATGGCTCTTCTAGCTTGCTCTGCCTCTGCCTGTCCAATTTGTCAAATCCCAGCTAGAAGTGTTTGTAAACAAAGCTGAAGAAACTCTCCCCACTTTGCCTCCAGTGCTGCATCACAGATATTGTACTCATGAAAAGAAAACCCCTAGGAAGGAAACAGATGTACTAAGTAACCTACCCTATGGCACTGAGCTTTGCATTACAAAGAGTGGCAGCGAATGTTGGTAATCAACAATCCCATGTGCACATACGCTGCAATTTTCCTTCTCTTTATCATTGTCTAATTACATTTCAGTCAACCTGAACAACAACAAAAAGAAGAAGCCCAGAGCCTTTTCGTTGTCTGCAGTAGTTAGGAGATGTGTTTAAAAGTGAAGATATGCAACTTCTTGCCACAGGTTACAGAAGAATTGTAGTAATTTTTCTATGGAGGATAAACATGGGAGGGGCAGGGTGTATAAGTGAATGCTTCTGTTTTAATCATTTTGCTTACACATGATCCAGAAGCAACACCATACTTCTTGCTCCCTTGCTTTAGATAAGAAAAGGAAAGTCCTGACATTGACTACTTCTGCAAGAATGAAAGGACCTTGGATTGTAACAGGGGATAAAATTAGAACAATAGTTAATGCTGGATTAAATCAGTGGTACAGAGAGAGAGAGAGAGAGAGAGAGAGAGAGAGATATGCTTTTAAAAAGTAAGTTTTAGAATAAGAATAGAAAATATTAGCACTTCAATGAGACAACGAGATTGCGTTTTTCACAAGTAGCAGTGCTAATTTAGACAAGTGCACTTCATTTCCTTCCTAAAGTAGAGGTGCAATTAGCCACCTGCCTGCTCAGACAGGTGAGTACCAATTTCCCTCTAGGTGAGTAGGCAAGTGAACAGCGCCTCCTCTTGGTGTTGCGATTCTCTTTCTCTGGGCCAGAGGAGCATTAGACCTCTGCAATGGCTGTTTCTCTAAGTCATTCAAGGCGCAAGGGAGGTATTTTGCACAACCCCAAAACTTAGTGACATTGTCTTATTGTAAAGGTACCATAAAGTTTGTGAATTCAAATGTACTCACGTATGTTCGTAGGATCAGGTTAAATATGTGATAACTGAAATTATCAAGTGCCATAATGGAACTTAAGAGAAGAAAATTGTTTCCTCCCATGAGAGGCAATAGACAATTGTCTGTTACCCTTTATGTCACCAATACATGCCTTTGTGTTGTACTTCTGGACAGTCTGCTAACACTTTGGGCAGTTTGCTACAGAAGACATTTTCTGAGTATCAACTTCAGAAAAATAAAAAATTCCATCTTTGCACACAAACTTGCTGCTCATGTATGGCATCTCTAAAGGATTCATACAAGGTTGAGCAAGGAAATTCCTATTGTGACTTGGGTTCTTTTTCTTTATGAGCTCTCTGATATCTGGAAAAAAAATACCTCCTTGACTCAGCTACATTAAAGGTAGATCAGTCGGCTTTTGACATTCTTAGATTTCATAGAACACTAAACTTATGGAAACCAAACTGTGTCTTGAAATTCTTTCTGGGTCAGATCCACAGGGCTTTTACAGCTCACTGGAGTGAGAGCCCTTTCAGATTTTTTGTGATTTACTATAGGAGCACCAAAGGATATCTCCCAAGATTCTACTGAAAGTTGGAATAAGTATTTTCTCCTGTATTAATGAAGGTCCACCAGAGCTGCTCCAGCTATTGGGTAAAAACTTCAGTTGGTAATCTGAGAACAGGCTAAGTTTTGTGGGTCTACTTCATCTGTGAACTAAGTCTCCTAGATTCCATGGGTGGCGAAAATAAGCCTATCGTGGTTTTTTTTAGCAGGCTATTTTTTTATCCTGCCAAAGATAATTTTAAAATAGAGCTTGTGATATTTTTATTCCACATGATCTGTCACTCATATATAATTCTTAGATGGAACAATGATATAACATGATAAAATTTAATCATGGGTCTGAATCATATTTATCAGCAAGTACATTTTGTCTGAGGAAAAGCTGTACTTTATGCAGGATCCAAGAAATGACGGAAATGGCCATCTGGAACCTTTCCCTTTGGCCTTTGCTATTGTATTGGGGACAGTGAGCTTGAAAATAGCTCTCATTATATATTTGATTCTCAGCTATTGAACGCATGAACCATTGGTTTTCTCAACAAGGAATCTGAGAATAGCAATAAAATAACAACGGGGACAATTTGGATTAGCAGCAGCAAAGTGCCACCAAATATATTTTATTTTAGAAGGTAAACTGGTTAACTGATGCTGTCGTAGCTTGGTTTATGATGGTTTGGCTCTTTTCATTATGTTATTTTTTACATATGCATTAGTCTATGGTAAAATTGTTACGCTTCACCATCTTAACTATGAATTTTGGCTAAAGCAAATGTATTGAAATGAAGTACTCACGAGACAGTCTAATAATTCAAAACAGTAATGGCCAAGGCAGTATATTCCTACAACTTGTATCATTCCCAGCTAGCATGGCCAATGGTCAGGTATAATGGGAGTTGTAGTCCATAATATCTGGCGGGGGGGCACCACCTTAGCTACCCCGATTTAAAATGATTAGGTAGCCTGATCAAAGGGCTGATAACATCAAGGCTGTAGGTTCAATCCCTGTATGGGACAGCTGCATATTCCTGCATATTATTATTATTATTATTATTATTATTATTACAGAGGGTTGCACTAGAGCATACTTCCTCAAACTTGGCCTGCCAGGTGTTTTGAGACTACAATTCTCATTATCCTTGGCCACTGGTCCTGCTAGCTAGGGATCATGGGAGTTGTAGGCCAAAAACACCTGGAGGGCCAAGTTTGAGGAAGCCTGCACTAGAGGATCCTCAAGATCCCTTCCAGCTCTGCAATTCTATGATTGCAGAGATATAGCAAGCCCTCCTCAAAGCCATGAAGATGGACATAATTTGATTACAACCTTTCTGCATGGACATGGTAAGCACGCCATAAGAACATTTGGCCATTGCTGCATAGCATTACTGTGCAACAGTCCATTCATACGTAGAATATAGGTGGATAGTGGTATTGTAGTGAGATGCTGTGTTGCATTGATGCTCAGTACATCAACTGTGCACTGTCCCCTTAAGAATAGGAATATAGGAGCATATGAAGAGCCTGCTGGATCCGACCAACAACCCATCTAGTCCAGTATCCTTTTGTCATGGTAGCCAACCAGGTGCCATCCTCTATCCTCTTTCTCCGTTTGTTTAGACTAATAGAAACTAGGCCAGTATTGTTACTTCATTATCAAAAACCATGGGGAGTTAATGTTCAACAGACAACACAATAGCTATGCTGAAGATATGTACCAAAGAAGTGTGATCCAGTGCAGAAGTTGTGCTGCGCAAAAGTGCATTGTTGTTGTTTAGTCATTTAGTCATGCCCGACTCTTTGTGACCCCATGGACCAGAGCACACCAGGCACTCCTGTCTTCCACTGCCTCCCACAGTTTGGTCAAACTCATGTTTGTAGCTTCGAGAACACTGTCCAACCATCTTGTCCTCTGTCGTCCTATTCTCCTTGTACCCTCAATCTTTCCCAACATCCCAACATCAGGGTCTTTTCCAGGAAGTCTTCTCTTCTCAGGAGGTGGCCAAAGTATTGGAGCCTCACATTCAGGATCTGTCCTTCCAGTGAGCACTCAGGGCTGATTTCCTTAAGAATGGATAGGTTTGATCTTCTTGCGGTCCATGGGACTCTCAAGAGTCTCCTCCAGCGCCATAATTCAAAAGCAGCAATTCTTTGGCGATCAGCCTTCTTTATGGTCCAACTCTCACTTCCATACATCACTACTGGGAAAACCATAGCTTTAACTATACGGACCTTTGTCAGCAAGGCGATGTCTCTGCTTTTTAAGATGCTGTCTAGGTTTGTCATTGCTTTTCTCCCAAGAAGCAGGCGTCTTTTAATTTCGTGACTGCTGTAAAAAGTGCATAGCCTTCCCCAATAACAACAAACAAACAAATCATCATCAACAACAAAACCATGCGTATATAGAGAACTAAGGAACTGACATGAGCAATGCTGCAGGTGATGCTATTCTTAAGAGCAGGAAATGAATGGGTTCGGTTTGCACTTTAATCCAAACCTACATAATTCACACTTCTTGAAGCAAAAGCAAAACATTACTATCCTATGCCATTCTCACTTCTTTAAATTTTGTGAGGTGTGTCTGTATGAAAAATGTTTATATTAGAAAAAAGTGCATACAAGAATGCATATATTAGGGAAAATACTGTACAAAAATACATTAGAAGAACCTGCTTGAAAAAAATGCATATGCCGTATTTTTCCGTGTATAAGACTAGGTTTATTTTGCGGAAAAAATAGGTTTAAAATTGGGGCTCGCTTTATACATGGGTAGTGCTGAGGGATGTTTTCATAATTTGGACTCCCCCCAAATAGGGGGCATCTTATACATGGGGGCGTCTTATGCACAGAAAAATACGGTATTAGACAAATTGTTGTACAAAAACTGAATGCTGTATATTAGAAGAAATGAGCACAAGAATCTGTACAAGTTTCTGTGCAGACTAAAATAAACTGCAATGTGATGTTTAAATGGGACAGGCTGAACTTCACACTGGAAAAATGAGAAATGGAGAGCAACTGAGTCTGACCTATTTGCCCGGCCTGCTCTTAATAACTTGCTAGATTTCACCTTGATTGGATGAAGGATAATGGGAACAACCAATCATTCAAGACTTTTGAACTCTAGGCCCAGATGGAATTTGAACAAAGTGACCAATCCCTCATCTGTTTTTACTTTCCACCTTTGGAGTAAGACTTCTCTGAATAGCTGACTCTGCTGCTCAGACTATGCAAACTAGTAAAAACAAGTCATATGAGAAAGAGAAGACATGTTTGACTGCTTTGATGACTGCTTTGCCATTGCTAGGGAAACAGCTCCCATGGTAACCATGGTCAGTACATCTGTCTCATTTTATCTCCAACTTTCACATAGACATGGAAAGGATACTAAAAATAATAATACATAAATATTTTAAATAGCAAAAATTAATAAATTAAGAAAGATTGCGTTCATTTATTGAGTCATGCTTTTTGGATGACCTTTCTTTGCTGTTAGTAAGTTTGAACATTGCTTCCTCATATTCCCGTATAAAATTATTAATTTATAAGCTGGAGGAATTTTGCCACCAACCAATTCTTGCTTTGTGGTTCTTTGAAACGTCGGTTCCTTATTTCTCATAAATGTGTCTTAAGTTTGTTGCAGCTGGACCAGGCACCTGAAAAACAGAGCACCGTAACCAGCTGGGTATATAAGGGATGGGATAATCTTTTGGGCATCCTGGTCCCAAGCTGTATAGTGCTTTATTTCCCAAAACCAGCACCTTGAACTTAGCCCAGTAGCTAATTGGCAGACAGTGCAATCCTTCCAACAGCATGGTAACATGTTGGCGATATCCTGCCCCAGGGAGCAGCTGAGCTGCTGTATTTTGCACCAGCTCTTCAGGTTCTGGACCAACTTCAAAGGATGCATTTCACATCCAGTATGGAGATTACTAGTGCATGGATGACAGTGGTCAGGCTATCCTGGTCCATAGCTGTCTTACCAACCAAAACTGGTAAAAAAGGTACTCCTAGCCACTAAGGTCACCCAAGCCTCTAGCAACAAAGATGGATCCAGAAGCACCCCTAGACCTGTTCTTGGTGGTAGGGGGTAACAACTTCGTCCAAATCAGGCAATTGATCAGTATCTCTGGATACGGGTACCACCACATCCACAACACCTCTGTCTTACCTAGATTCATAGTCAGTTTTTTTGGGCCTCATCAACCCACCACTGAGTCCAGGTACCAGTTCACAACTAGCACAACCCTGTAAGTGTCTGGACATGTGGAAAAGTTTACCATATCCCAGTAGCCTATGTTTTGAATTATTTTCCAATAACTTAGCTCAGTTTGTGGCTGAGATCTGTTGCTGACCATCTCTTGTGCATGGACCTTGCAGTGAATTCACAAATGGACTCTTTTGCGCCTACCTTTCAAATATTAAGACGTAGCAACTCACCTCTATATAATTGCTCCATTGTCGTTTGTTATTTTTCTCATTATTAAATCAAAGGGAACACATCTAATAACAGTGGCAATGTCTACATTTTGCAGAGTCACAATTTGACTTGACACACTGGACAATAATGCACTCTTTTGTGTCTGTTAAAAATGGATAATGAACCTGTTTGGTGAAATTAGGTGAACTGTTTACAGTTATGTCAGAAGTAGCAAAGGGAGAAAAGCAATACCATGGGACTTCAATTAAAAAGGAATCATCTTATTGAGGTGGAAAAATGTGAAAGATAATCAAAGAGAAAAGGACATGTTGACAAGCTCCAAATGAAGATAAAATACCTTTGAGGAAGTAAATTTAAACAATGATTCAGGGCCAGGTTTCAAGGCAGTAGTCAATAATGAAACACATAAGATAGATGGGGCAGCCCAACTTGGTGTGTGGCCAAAGAGCTGGTCTGGCAAAGCAACTTTTCAAATACATATTTTAGAATAATGAGTAAGCTTCATGCAGGGCCGGCCAGCCATGCCAAGATGTTGGCTTCAGGCGGCACAATGGGAAGGCCCCACCCATACACCATAGTTTATCACTTGTGCTGAGGAAGGGATCTTCCTCAAAATGGGACACTCTGGGTGAGATGATATTGAAGATCACCTGAACTGCTGCTGCTTTGCCACAACAAATGGTGCTTAAAGTCTAATAGTTTATTATCTTAACCGTTAATATTTGTTGGTGTGACTTTTCGGGGCCATGTCACCCACAATGCCTTGGTCTGGAAGGACCCGACATTGCCTGCAGTTCTCCCTCAAAGTGAGGCATTGTTACGTCGCATAACTTATGCGGGAGGTCCATGGTGCACCGCGATGACAACTAAAAGAGAGGCGGCAGTAGAGGAGGAGGAGTCAATGTGCAGGAGTGGTGTGTGGGGAAGCAGTGACCCTACCTCAGGCAGCAGAATGTCTTCTGCTGGCTCTGCCTTCATGTATGAGGTATTCATAACGTTACTTCAAATCTCAGGGCTTATTCAACATTACCCATTGAGTCCACTGGCAGCCATAACCTTCAGCAGACCTGATCTCATTTCCAGATGTAAACTCGTTGGCTGAGCCAGTTGCATGAATGCCAGCACTGTGTGCTCAAAGGAGCAAGGTTTGACTTCTGATAACCAACTGCAGCCTCTCAAAATGTTCAATGTATATATTGGCATGTGCATGGCAAGGACATATGACTAGGCCCCCCAGATAAATAGTCAGTGAGAATGTACCTAATCATAGAGTTGTAAAGAGAAAATAATAAACACTGGATTTATGGGAACAGGGTGTTATTAAAATAACGCTTCTTTGTAGTATTTTGTATTCCAGTAACCAGCTTTGACTAGCATATGTACAATCCACACCAAAAAAAACCCAGAGGATGTTTTCTAAACACTGTGCCAAATTCTGTGCTTAGATATGCCTGAATGTTGACAAGGGGAAGAAAGGGGCATTAGCATAATGGAAAGCAGATATTTTTCTCCTTAGCTCTGAGACAACTGTTAGGAGGTCTCAGCTTTCAGAACAAAATATGTTTTAAAGTTAACACTGAGTTCATGTTTAATTTGAACATGCCTTGTCCTCAGCACCCAATGGAGAGCACACCAACCGGCTTTGACGAGTCCTATCCATTGCTCAGGGAAAGAAAGAAAGAGGCACAGTATGTACTTGTCTGGTGGAAGATTTAGGTTGGCTACTGACACGCTAGAAATGTTTATAAAGCAAACAGAATGTGGATCTTGGACATTTTAATTAAATCTTGCAATATCTGCGCACCAAAAATCACATGCTCTGTGAACCCATCTCTTTTGGAGAAGTGTGCAGAGCAACTGAAGTGAGGAAGCGTAAAACAAATGTGCTGTTTGTTTGCCTATCTGGCTGTTCGTTTAAAGAGATGCTCAAACACCTAAGATGCCACTGCCTGTTGTGTTATTTTACCAAACACAGGATCCTGCCACTTCATTGTTCACCCCACAGTGCCAAAGTTTAGAATAAGTTCTCTAAATGAAGTCAGCAGGGTTACCCCAACCAGAAATGGTGGCTCTGCATTTTCTTCGAGTGTCACTTCAAGTAAAACCACTTCAGGTAAGTTTCTTTTGTCTGTGACTATGATTTCCAATCTGTATGGAAACAAGTGGCTGATATTATACACTTACACAGTGGCTAATATTCCACATCATTGTCATTATTAATTAAATTTGTATAGCACCCCTCATCCATAGATCTCAGGGCAGCTCACAACATAATAATAAAAGATAAAAAGACAAAATGCAAAATAAAAACAAGAACATAAAAACAAAACAATAATCCCCTGCCCCAAACACATTTGAAAAGATAGTGAGCTAAAGGCCTGGTTGAAGAGTTCAAGCATGACAGCAGCTTGCATTGATATCATACTCAAGTACAAAATAAACTTGTCTGAAGTGTCCCTGAAAAGGTGGGAAATACATAGGCGAAGACTTTATTTGTTTATTCATAAGGAATAAAACAACAAAAGTTATCAGTAAAAAAGTTAAAAACAACTATTTAAAATGTTTTTAAAAATTAAATCAGCAATAAAATGAAAATAGATTAAAACACAAATAAACATTCTAGCTTTCTGGGTAGGCTTGTCTAAATCAAGCATTTGCCTTATCCATAGGCATGTACATCTCTACCTGTTTCCACTTTGCATAGGTAAAGGGACCGCTGACCATTGGGTCCAGTTGTGGCTGGCCGAGGGAGCCGGCGTACATATCTTCTAACAAATGTCTGTTTTGCAATAAAGACAAACTTTTCTGTGCTCTTTCTTGGTTTTCCCCTCTTGTTATCATAGAATATGATCCCTATGGTATGCCATAACTCTGGACCATAGTCTGTGGCCCTCTAGGTACTGCTGGAATGCATCTCACGCTGTCCCTGATCATTGACCATGCTGGCTGGAGCTGATAGGTGTTGTAGTCCACAGCTTCTTCCCTCGTGCACCAGACCCAAGATCTTAGAAAACACATGGATCATAGAATCACAGAATTGGAAGGGACCCTGAGGATCATCTAGTCTTAACCCCCTGCGATGCAGGACTATGCAGCTGTCCCTTATGGGGAGTAAACCTGCAACCTTGGCATTGCCAGCACTATGCTCTAATCAATTGATCTATCTTGTGTGTGACTGAAGACACATATTAGCAGTGGTTAAATCTGGATTTCATTGTCTTGGAGCTTGCACTGATTAGAACAAATGGATGCAGAAAAATTAGGGAGGAAGTGGATCTTCAAATCCTGGTTTAGTATGACTATTTAGTGAGGTAATTCATGTGTTCATAGGAAAGCTGCTTGGGATAGGGTGCTTTTTTATTTTTATTGTGTAAGTGCTCTGTGGAAGTTGACTTTTTCAAGACTTCACTATAATGGCTTCTCCTCCCTATGACCTTCTTGAGTTACTTATGATACTGACAGCATATGGGGAGAAACGTTTTTGGTGATTGACCCAGAGCAATGGAACTCCCTGCCCTGTGACAAGAATTTTGGAAACAATTTTGTGAAACATCTTTTTATTTCATTTATTTTAGGTGGCTAGGGTTAAGTCAGCAGAGCACGGAGCCTTCAGCATCTGTTTTGCTTTAATTCTTCAAATTATGTTTTAATTGGATATCTGATCTGCTCTGGTTGAGGTCTCAGATTTTCCTCACCATTCAGATATTTCTCTCTCTCACCTTTATTGACCGTAACATTTTCTGGCACCCAAAGTTGACTTTTAATTTGAACTCTTACATGAATTGAAGCACCTGCTGTGATACAAAATGAAACCTTGATTTCAGATGCCAAGAGAGAAGTCAACAAAGAGAAAAGGACTACTGGCAACTGGCTAGAAAGTACAACTGGATGGGGCGTGTCCAACTTGTTCCACCGTCAGTTTAATGAGGTGAGTCCTGCAATCACAAGTATATTGATGATGGCTTGAAAATTGCACATATTTTAAAGAAACAGGCTGGCCCATTCTGCTCTCTGAAACTGAAGACTCTGTTTATCATTCTACTGATATTTTTGGTGGAGAGAAGTAGGAAAAGGAGGATGACTGAAAGCTCTCAAAGCTTATGACTACTTATTTCAACATAATGGCAGTTTTGAATATTGTAGCTGCATATATTAGGGCTCTATGGAGCAACAGGTGTGTGGGTGTATGGCAGGGGTTGTCAACCTGGTCCCTACCACCCACTAGTGGGCATTTCAGGATTCCAGGTGTGTGGTAGGGGGTTCTATGGCACAAGCTGAATCCTCCTTCCATTGAGCACTGGTGGGTGGTAAGGGAATTTTACCATCAAGAAAGATGCATTAGTGGGTGGTAGGTATACAAAGGTTGACTACCCCAGTGTATGGGTATATATGAGCCAATATAACATACAGGGGCAGCCAACATGTTGTTGGATTCCAACTCCCATCAGCTGAGCTAGCATGGCCAATGTTCAGGGATGATGGGAATTGGAGTCTAATAACATCTGGATGGCACCATATTGATGACCTCTTAGATTGGATTAGAGCCTGAGAGAAGTAGCCTCAAATTCCAACTCACCCATAAAGCTCATTGGGTGATCTTGAGGCAGTCACACTCTTTCAGTCTACCCTCCATCACAGGGTGTTTTATTAGGGTAAAAGAGTTGTGTGGACCCTGTAAACTATTCTAGGCTCCTTGGAGGAAGAGTGGAATAAATAATAACAAATGTGATTATTGCATTTAATTATTACATTTAATGATGCAAAATGTGTGATGTGATGTAGCTGCATTGCAAATTTCCCTCTCCTCACAAAAAGCAGCTAATAACTGGTGCAACAGCAGAAGAGAACTAGCACCTATGCCTTCTCTCTCCCCAAAGAGAGAGAAATAAAACAAAAGAAATAAGGGGGTATTATTTCATTGTGAGTTTTATCATTCCCACTCCATTTCAATAGCTGCCAATTCCAAGGCAGAGGGGAACTGAATAAGGAGATGCAGGACAGCTGATTTTGGTAGCAGCCCCACATCAGCTCTTATAAAGGCAGGACCATGTTCAAACATCTCAAGCGTTCATCAAGGAATTTACAACAGTGATTCCAATTTCAGTTAGTAATAGAGACTAACAACAATCTTCCTCTTTGTTAATTAACGGATAGAAAAGCCTGACCCTTTGAGATGACTCACACATTTGCTTCTTAATGAGGAACATCATACAAAAAAAGTCTCCTGGTAGTTGTTGTGGTCACAGGTTGCCAGAGCCTAGAGCTCCTCATTCTAGCCTCCTTGGACCTGTAGCCCAGGCAAGGAGGAAACAGAGACCATGCAGAAAAGAAGCCTCTTAGGAGCTGTAGTGGTCACAGGTTGCCAGAACCTAGAGATTCACATTCCAGACTAGTTGGACCTGCTCTCTAGGCAGGGAGGAAGCTGTTGCTGCTACAGACTCCATACAGCAGTATGGAGCTCTGAGTTACAACCATAACCTATGTACCTGAAAGAAAGCTCAGTTGAACTCGGTGGAACTTACTTTTGAGTAGACTTGGTTAGGATTGCACTGTGAAACCTGTCTGTGTGTGTGTGTGTAAGAGGAAAGAAGAAAATTCATGTCCTGCTTCTTTTCATTCCTTGCTCTCTCCAGCTTTGGCTGCTCTTGCCTGCAGATGGATAGTAGGGAAAAGGAGCCAAGAGTTTCCCAGATACTGTTCTTCTTGCTGTGCCAGAAAGGAATACGCCTTGAGTGTAACATTGTTAATGCTTTCACTTCCACCACTAGTTTGAGAAAATGCAGCAAGGAAGTGGTATTTTAAAGGGATATTCCCATAAAGTAAAAGAAGGTGGGGGGAGCAGATGAAAGATCTAAATTGCTAGACCCAGCTGGATTTCGGTGTGTTTGGGCACTCATAATTTGTGATGAGGGATGACTACGTGATAGTTATCCAGTTTTATCCACACAGCAACCCTCTGAGGCTGAAAGAGAGTAAGTAAACCAAGTTCATCCAGGGTTACTTCATGGGTTCTGTGGAGATCGGAAGCCCTATCTCCCTAGTTCAAGTTTCACATTTTATTTATCGCGCATCACACAACATGCAGAGAGAAGAATGTGCTTGGCAGTGCTGCTCATGGGAATCAGCCCAAGTGTCGGCTGTCAGGTCAGCATGTCAAATATAAGGGGCATTGTAAAAACACTGTACTTTTCAGAAGGGACTGTGATGTTCTGAAATGCAGAATGCCTCTTATGCTTTCCAGAGCTTAAGGTTTCTGGACTATGGTAAGGAACATCTCACAAGTTCAGCCCAATGCAGCATATGCATGGTCCTGCATATGGATTCCACCTCCAGACAGGCTTGCCTTGATGTTACTTCATAATTAAATATAATGCTCTTAAAAGTAATAATTGCTCAGGCATTCCAGCACATAGTGTATGATGGCATCGCTTTGTCCTTGACCGCTGCTGTGCTGTTTTTGTTTGCACAGTGAATATTAGTATTCTTTCAAAATCCATTTTAATGTATACTACCTTGAGAGTTTTATATTTAAGGGTGGAATAAACATTTTCTTGGCTCTACAATCAGGTCTATTTACCAGGCTGACCACCAGTTCCAAATTCTGATAAAGCATCTGACTTTCCAGAGCCTTGGTTGGGTGTATGTCTGTGCGCCTGTATCCAAAACATCAGTGAAAGCTTCTTAGTATTCATATTATTTTAAAACTCTCCTCTAAATCTGGACCAGTAGCCTATTTCTTTGATGACCCATACACTTATCCCCTTGCCCACTCATACCCATTGAATAACCTGGATAGACCTACTGTTCAAGATATCCTGGGTTACACTCACTAGCAGTGCTCTCTTTTTTTGTAGGATTTTTTTTTTGTATTATATTATTTCTTCCTGGAATTTATACATCAACTTTCAAAACAGATGTTTTCCCAAAGTGGATTCAGGGTAATATAATAAAAACATTTATGGTGTATTTTTGTCTGAATCTGAAAGACAAGGTACACACACACACACACACACACACACTTGATCTTTTTCATTTTTCTACATATCAAATTAAACATTTTACAAACTTTGAAACATTCAATGACTTCCCTTCTTCTCCTTCCTTGGTTCATATTACATATGAACAATGTATATATTTTGCTGGCACATATAATGTTGGACAACAACAATGCCCACCCACAGCAGCTGTAATTAGATAATAAATACTGGAAATCTACACACACACACACACACACACACACACAAACAGATATTTGTAAATAATTTGACAACATCTTTTATATTAATTCAAAGTTAGAGTATAGGAACATGAACATTTGCTTGTAGCAAATCAAGCAGTGAACAGGAGGCCTATTTTTCAAACCATTTTTCTTGGTAGCTTGACATTTGATAAGATTATCTGTTACTGGTGGATTTTGGTTGAATCTCTCTGGTATGCCTGAGAAAACTGTCATCTTGTGATTTAAGGATAATAGGCACACAGAAAAGATTAAATCTCTGACTCAGAACTGGCTGTTTTGTTTGATTTTCCTTTATTTTCTTTTTTTAAGAGGAAAAAAAATGGCCGTCAGCTGGTTTTGGTGTACTCTTGAGGTTATCCATTGATAACATTCTTTAAACTTGCTGTTTTGTTTTTCTAAAAAATTAAAAGATTCCCTATGCTTAAAAATGATCTGAGGTAGTCTAAGGGGAAGTACCAGAAACTACAAATAGAATAACAGAATCACTGTGTAGGAGAGCGTCCCATAGCCCATCCAGGCCAGGTAAGAGGAACCTTTGGTCCTCCAGAAATTGCTGAACTACAACACCATCATCCCTGGCCATTGGCTATGTTTGCTGAGACTAGTGGGAGTTCAGCAACATCTGGAGGTTCTTCATACCCAATCTAGTTCAGCCCTCTGTTCTATGCAGGGAATCCAGAGCTAGAGCGTTCCCAACAGAAGGCTATCTAGCTTCTGTTTGAAGACTTCCGGGGGCTGAGAGCCACCACACAGAGTGAAAAGTAGCTGTTATTAACCATCTAAAAGTTTCTCTCAATGTTCAAATTAAATCTATCCTCCAGCAACATAACTCTGTTAGATCCATTTCTGTCAGAAAACAAACCTTTGCCTTCTTCTGCATGACAGCTCCTCAGGTATTTCCTATTTGAACAGCACTGTTCTGTCAACCCTCAGACAACTTTTTCCCAGGGTAGACATACCCAGTTCCTCCAACCTTTCCTCACAGGAAGAAGGAGAAATAACATTGCATCCTGCTGTCTTCAAGGTGTGATTTGCATGATGGGAGTTAATCCCACTTTAACAGGCATTTAAGTAAACCTGTTTGGCTGAGAGATAATGGAACCTGACCAAATCCACCTAGTGAACTTGGTGGTGGTTTTTGTTTTTTAAAAAACCAATTCATTCTCCAGCCCAAGTGCAGTGCCATTATAAAATATCGATCCTTCTTGTTTTTCTTTTGGACTAAGCCCAGCTAATAGGCAAATATGTTAGCCAACATTTGGTTTGTTTGTTTGTGGGAAGCAGGTTGTCTCATAGGCAGGAAAAGTAAGGGGGTCTTCAGCTAAGGTTTATTTGGAGTGTAAACCCATTGAAATTAATGTGCCTAACTTAATCATGTTCATAAATTTCAATGGGTCTACTCTGAGTAAAATTTAGCTGAATACCACCCATAGATTCTATGCAGTAAATCCTGCCTAACTTAACCTTCTCTCCATCCCTGCCCCCACAATTTTCACAAAACATGAGTTGTTGTTGTTGTTTTTGAAAAAGCTGTTGTTGTTTTTTTTACAGCTAGTGTACATTTTTAACTCTTTCACAATTTCCCCCTGCCCTTCTTTTTCATTTCAGCAAGTTACAAAGCAGCACGGAGATGTGCACGCCCTGCTCTGGGAGCTAATTGCATTTAGCTTTCTTGTATAGCAGAATGGGGGGAAATGAACTAAGGCTGCAATTCTAGGCACGCTTACCTGGCGGTAAGGTTCATTGAAGTCAGTGGGACTTGCTTTTGAGTAAAGATGCCCAGGATTGCACTGCAACTTTCATATTGTGAATCCTACGCTGGGATAATAATTCTGCTGGGGTAGGGGACCCCTTTTCTCACACTGTCCCCTCCTGCCCACACCTCTCAAATGCTGATCATTTGTCAGTTCTCTGTCCTTCACAGTGAATCACGCACCAGGCCCTTTATTAAGAACCAGTATGAGGAATGCACACAAATGCAACACAGGCAACTGTTTTGACTGCATTCTGTGGCTTGCAACATAACACTCGCCTTTTATTATTTTATCTTGAATAGTCAAGGGGTGACTAAATGGTTGCAGGTGGTGATGAAAATAAAAGCCATCCATCATTATTTATTAGGCATGAAAAAGATACACAATAATGTAATTTAATCTCAGAGCAGACAATTATTTCCACATATTGATAATACAATGTGAAAACTGTCATGAATCCTAATACGACGTTCGCCTTTATTGGTGGACCACTAGTAGCTATGCAAATAATGAAATTGTATCACAAAGAGGGGAAAGGCAATTATTTGCATATACCAATATTATCAGGGAGAAAGCGGGTGGGGGGTGAACTCTCATTGTTACACACTTTTGCCAAAAAAATAAAATAAAAATGTAATAATCACAGTTTATGCATTACTTTCTTGGTGCCAGAAAAAAAAAGTGACAGTGGATTCTTCACTACTAAACATTTCATTAATTCCTCGCTCATTAAAATACTTCCACAACTTTTGATAAAAGAGAAAGTCATGTCTATGGAATTGCAACTTTATAATCTTGGCTCCCTCTAAACTTCATCTTTAAACCCCATGAAATGTGATAAAAGGATAGTGATCCATTTTGGAAAAGTCAAGCCCATATATATGAAGGCTATGAAACCCTATATATCTGATCCCTTCTAAACAGATCTGCATATCTGTGCCATTAAGCTCAGGTTGTTTCATTATACTGTACACCGTTTGACAATGTGGAAGTCCCAATCTTGATTCCCCCTTCCTGACTGCACTGACCCCCCCCCAGCATTCCCAGCCATATCCGAAAATCCTCAGAGTACCAAGATATTTCATCAGTGGGAGGTGAGTCTGCAGTAGTGACTATGGGGCAGGCCATTCTTTCTCGATACAACAATCCAATGTTCTAAATTTCAATCCAGCCATGTGTAGATTTTCTTTTTTTTTTTTAAATTATTTTTTATTGCAGTTTTAAAAACAACAAAAATTGAAAAGAACAAAAAACAAAAGAAAAATCAAGAAAAAATAAAAAATACATATATCAACACAGTCATCATACATTTTCCATAACATATCAAATCATATCCATTTGGACTTCCTTCAGCGTCGTTGAACATCGTTCGTAGAAATACCTTTTGTACACATTCCTTCCTTCATATTGCCAAAAATTTCACCCTGCTCTCATTATTTCTAATAAACAATACTTATTTATTCTTTACAGTGCCTCTTTAAACCCCGCTAGCGTTATATTTACACCACAGTTTTTTTCCAGATACCCCACAAATTTTCCCCAATCCTCAATAAATTTTTGATCCTTAATGTATCTAATTTTCCCAGTTAATTTATCTAGCTCTAAGTAGTCTGTCAATTTAGCTCTCCACTCTTCTACTGTTGGAATCTCCTCTTGCTTCCACTTCTGGGCTATCACGATTCTGGCTGCCGTTACACTATATTGGAAAAATTTGCGGTCTTTCCTTCTAATCTCATTTCCTACTATGCCTAGTAGGAAGGCTTCTGGCTTTTTCACAAAAGTATATTTTAGTATTTTTTTCATCTCATTATAAATATTTTCCCAGAAGCCTTTAACTTTTTTACACTCCCACCACTGGTGGAAGAATGTCCCTTCTTTATATTTGCATTTCCAGCATTTATTGTCCGCCTTATACATCTTAGCCAGTTTTACGGGTGTTATGTACCATCTGTACAGCATCTTCATCAGATTTTCCTTCAATAACGTACATGCCGTAAACTTTATGTTTTCTCTCCACAGCCTTTCCCAGTCCCTCAATTGAACACTATATCCAAAATCTTTTCCCCACTGAACCATTACTGATTTTACCTCCTCATCCTTCGTATACCATTCCAACAGTATTTTGTACATTTTTGACAGAATTTTGTTCTCATTATTTATTATTTCTTTTTGAAATCTTGATTCGTTTCCCACATACCCCCTTTCCTTCAAATCTTTTTTAAATCTTTCATTTACCTGAAAATAATGCAGCCAATCATACATATATAATTTTACTTGGTCATATGGTTTCATTTTCCACTTCCCTTCTTCGTAAGTTACCATTTCTCCATAGGTACCCCACTTATCTCTCATATTGATTTTCTTCACACACATTATTTCTAACGGTGATAACCAATGTGGAACTTTTGTTTCCAGTATGTTTTTGTATCTATCCCAAACCTCTATTAGTGGACCTCTAAATATGTGATTCCCAAAACCTTTGTGGACCCTCTTCTTTTCACACCACAAGTACGCGTGCCACCCGAATCTATTATTAAATCCCTCCAAATCTAACAATTCCTTATTTTCCAACTTTACCCAATCCCTTAACCAACACAAACATGCTGCCTCATAGTACATTCTCATATCTGGTAGGGCGAATCCACCTCTCTCTTTCGCATCTATTAACAATTTATGTTTAATTCTTGGTTTCTTCCCTTCCCAGATATATCTTGTTATCACCCTTTGCCATTCTTTAAAAACTCCTATACCCTTTATAATGGGTATAGTTTGAAATAGGAATAGTAATCTAGGTAGCACCATCATTTTTATCATAGAAATTCTTCCCCATAGTGATAATTTCAATCTTGCCCACACCTCCAAATCTTTCTTTATTCCCTTCCATACTGGTAAATAATTGTATTGATATAGGTCAATGTTCTTATTTGATAGCCAGATTCCTAAATATTTAACCTTTTTTACCACTTCAATCTCTGTATCTTGCTGTATTTTTACAATTGTATCTTGGTCCATATTTTTTACCATCATTTTAGTCTTACTCTTATTTAATCTGAATCCCGCTACCTTCCCAAATTGCTCCATCTCACCTAGGACCTCTCTTATACTTTCTATCGGCTCCTCCACGGTCAACACCACATCGTCAGCGAAAGCTTTCACCTTGTATTCATTTACACCTAATGTTACCCCTTTTATTCTCCTATTCTCTCTAATTGCATTTAGTAGAACTTCCAGAACGGTTATAAATAACAGCGGTGACAATGGGCATCCCTGCCTTGTTCCTTTTGATATTTTTATGTCTTCCGTGATAACATTGTTTATAATCAATTTTGCCGTCTGTTCTGTGTAGATAGCCCTTATGCCATTGAGGAAATCTCGGCCCACATCCATCAATTCTAAGTTCTCTAACATAAATTCCCAAATTACATTATCGAACGCATTCTCCGCATCCACGAATATTAAGCTTACTTGTTTATCACCCCTATCGGACAGATATTCAATAATATTTATGACATTCCTTATGTTATTTCTTAGTTGTCTGCCCGGCAGGAAGCCCCCTTGATCTTCATGGATGATTCTTACTAATATCTTTTTCAATCTTTTGGCTAAAATTCCTGCATAGATCTTATAATCAGTATTTAATAACGAAATGGGCCTGTAATTTTTCACTTGGGTTAAATCTGAATCTTGTTTTGGGATTACTGTAATAAAGGCTTCTTTCCATGTTTCTGGAATGTCCCTTACTTTTAAGATGTTATTCATTACTTCAATCAATGGGGCCATTAACCTATCTTTTAATTCTTTATAATAGCTGGCTGTTAGTCCATCCGGGCCCGGTGCCTTCCCTCTTTTCAGTTCGTTAATCACTTCTTCTACTTCTTCTTTGGAAATTGGGGCATTCAACTGATCTTTTTGGTCAGTCGATATCTTCCTTATCGCTTTCTCTTTTAAATATCTTTCTATCTTTTTCTTATTATTCCTTTCTCTATTTCTGTATAGTTGTTTATAAAAATCCACAAATCCTTTTCTAATTTCTTTCGGATCCGCTGTTTCTTCTCCATTTATCTCGATTTTATTAATTGTGTTCTGTTCCTTTCTCTTCTTCACTTGCCACGCGAGCCATTTTCCTGATTTATTTGCAAACTCGAAATTTTTCTGTCTTAATCTTTTAATATTCCATTCAACCTCTTTATTTATTAACATTGAATACTGAGTTTGTAAAATCTTTATTTCCTGCTTTGTCTTTGTGTTGTTAGGTTTTTTAATCAATTTTTGTTCTTTATCCATAATCTGACTTAGAATTTCTTTCATCTTTTTTTCCTTATTATTTTTTTTCAGTGCGTTTTGCTGGATGAAGAGGCCTCTCATTACTGCCTTGCTCGCGTCCCAAACCACACTTGTTTTTGTGCCTTTATCCATATTATCTAGAAAATATTCAGCTAATTTTTTTTGTATTTTCTCCACAAACTTTTGGTCATCTAATAGGTTATCATTCAATCTCCACCTGAAAGTTCTTTCTTCGAAGCCTTTTAGCTCCATTTCCAGTGGGCTATGGTCTGAAATCACTTTGGCCTGTATTTCAATTTGTTGAATTCTCGCCGTTAATTCGTTCGATACCCATATTTGGTCTATTCTTGAAAAAGATTGATTCGGATCTGAGTAAAATGTGAATTGCTTCTCCAGTGGGTGCCTAAGTCTCCAAATGTCCGTTAAATTACAGTTCTTTACCATCGTGAAGAAAGTCTTAGGTAGTTTCCCATCTTTGTTCTCTCCCTTTCTTAGTCTGTCCATTTCCAATGAAACCACGCCGTTCATATCTCCCATTAATATGATTTTTTTGTCCATATATTCAAAAAGTTTGTCCTCCAGTGACCTATAGAACTCTGCTTTGTTTTCATTTGGTGCATAGATACCGACGATTATCAGATTCTCCCCTTGCCAATTGATTTGAGCCGCTATAATTCTCCCCTCCTCATCTTTAAATAGTTGTTGTGATTCAATTTTACTTTTAATATATAATACAACACCTCTTTTTTTCTCTCTGTCCGAGGAAATGAATTCATTTCCTAACCTTTTGTTGATCAGAACTTTCCTATGCTTTCTTGCCACGTGTGTTTCTTGTAGGCATATGATGTCTAAATTTTTCTTTTTTAAAATGTGTTCAGTTCTGTTTCGTTTTTTTTTATCATTCATCCCATTGATGTTCCAGCTCCAAAGTTTTAATGTCATTCTTTTTTTTTTTTTTAGTTATTTAAACTTAAACTTTAACCTTATAATCTGTCTGTTCCTTCTCCCTCTTCTTCTTCTTCTTCCTCCTCTTCTACTTCTTTTCCAATCTGCTCCTCTTCTTCTCCTAGATCCGATTCCTCCCTTGATCCTCCTCCTCCTTCCGCTCCTTTGGGCTCTCCCTCCTCTATCTGCAGTTCTTTATATCTTCTTGTGAATTTTCCTATTTCCTCATGACTAATCAGTCTTCTTTTCACCCCTTTGTAGAAGAACGAAACACCTTCCGGAAATTCCCATCTGAAGTCAATCTTGTTTCTCTTGAGTATTTGCACCAGCGGTTTATACGCTTCTCTTCGTTTTAACAGTCTTATTGGTATGTCTTTAAAGATGATTATGTAACTTCCTTCAATGTAGAGCCTTTTCTCTCTGTTCCTTTGTAAGATCAAATTTCTCATCTCTCTGTCCTTAAATGTGATCAGACAATCGCCCGGAAATTTCTTTGCTTTATTTGTCCTGATTTTCATTCTAAAAGCATTTTGTATTGTTTTTCCTACTTCGTCCTCTGAGAGTTCTAACCACAGCGCTATTTCCTTTACCAATCTTTCTCTTATATTTTCATTTTGTATCTCCGGAACTTGTCTCAATCTTAAGTTCACTTCTCTCTGTTTCAATTCATTCATTGCAATAGAGTCTTTTATTTCTTCCTGCATCTTGTTTAAATCTGCTATCTCATTTTTCATCTTTTCTTCTTCCCGCTTCATCTCTTTCATTTCCTGTTTTGTTTTCTTAAGTCCCTCATCAACTCTTTTCGATACCGCTTTAATCTGTCCTTTCAGTTCATTAACTGTCTCTTCAATTTTCCTATCCATTTTCCCAATTTTGTTGTCAACCTGTTCTAATTTTGTCTCCAGATTTTTCTCACTTTGTTTTATCTCTGCGAACATTCTCAATATTTCTGTTTTAAATTCTGTTTCCTGCTTAGAGGCTCTCCTATCTGTAGGGGTCCCCCCCTCTGCCCCTTTTTTCTGTGTATGTGACATTTTTGTAAGCAAAGAGAAAAGAAAAAAAGGTATGTCAAAAAGTAAGAGTTATGGATATATATATATATATATATAAATGTAATGTGTATATATATATATATATATGTAAAGGTATCAGAATATCAAATATCAAAATATCAAAGTAACAGAAAATCAATTGCTTATATCACTTGCTTATACAATGCAGAGAAGAAGGAAAAACAGAGAAGAAGAAGAACAAAAAAAAAAAACAAAAAAAAAGGTAGGTCGTGTAGTCCCTTAAAAAGTCCAGAGTCGAAGAAGCTGCAGTTTGTAGCCAATTGGTTCTGCTTATTTTCTTCTTGCCCCCAATTGGGCTAATCCTCACCCCGTCAAGGGGGTAGTTAAACTGTAGTCTGGTTTGTCTCCTATTGTCTGATATATTCCAAACCGTCTATTTTGTCAAGATGCTCTACAAATCAGGTATAGTGTTGGTATTAACAAAGAGTAGCATAGGGTTTGTGGAAACCGGTAGAGATTGAATAGTAACGTGGGTAGAAATAAGATGAATGAGTACGCTTCTAGGAGGGTATGCTTAATCCAAAGCAATTAGTTCTTAGTTATCTCTGCTATCCTGAAGTATCCCAACAACCGAAGGTCCTGGAATATCCCCCACCGGAATTTTCCAGAATTAGGATGTAATATTAACTCCAGCCACTGGGGGGATACCTCTATCAAAATTTTATAAAGGGATTCTCCGATATTTAGACAGTTTTCAAAGTGTTATTTTCAAAAAAAAAAAGAATACAACAGGAAAGAGGATGGCTATGTCCGTTACCGTCCAAAAAGTGTTAAGAATATAAATGTAAATCCTCTGTCTCTGCCAAAATGTTCCTTAGAGTCCAATAAAATGGCGTCGGAGATTTCTCTTAGCGTCCCAGTTTGCCCCAGATAATTAATGGGTAATGGAGTTAGTCACTCTATTGCCCCCCGCTGAAATTGAGGTCTCTTCTTTAACTTACAGACCTCCTCTGCTCCCCCTTATTGTCTTCTCCTCCTTAATCTGCAACAATTCTCCTCCAATTACTGATACTTTGGGGGAGACGGCAACAGTAACCGCCAGCGGCAACTCACTTTCACTTTAGGCTCTGTAAACAGCTCTGCGTCTTCCAAAGATCCCAAACAGGCGCTGAACTCGAAGCTCTTCTCTTTTCACTCGGAGACTTCCTTGTTGTTATGTTCCGTAATTGAGCAAAGTTAGATGTTTTGCGTCCGAGTTTCTTTGCATCGAAAGCGGAGCGCTATTCCCCACAGACTCGGGGCTTCGCTATTTGGCCGCAGTAATGGCTGCCCGATCGCCCGCTGCTCGTTCCACCGCACTCTTCGCCTCTTTTTGGGAGGCTACCTGACGGCCGAACTGGCAGCTAATAGGCACCGCCGGGAGCTTAGTCCCCTGGACCCCCTCCAGAGGTTCCGCGGGAGGTTTTCTCGCCCCAAAAACCTCCTTTTTTGGCCAAAAAGCCAGGGCTTTCCCGCTTGGAAAGAACCCTCGTCCGCGTCGGGCTCGCGCTCCACCGGAAGTCCCAGCCATGTGTAGATTTTCACTTCATATACCTGCATGTAGTCACTGGGCGACCAACCTAGACAGCATCTTAAAAAGCAGAGACATCACCCTTCCAACAAAGGTCCATATAGTTAAAGCTATGGTTTTCCCAGTAGTGATGTATGGAAGTGAGAGCTGGACCATAAAGAAGGCTGATTGCCGAAGAATTGATGCTTTTGAATTATGGTGCTGGAGGAGACTCTTGAGAGTCCCATGGACTGCAAGAAGATCAAACCTATCCATTCTTAAGGAAAACAGCCCTGAGTGCTCACTGGAAGGACAGATCCTGAAGCTGAGACTCCAATACTTCGGCCACCTCATGAGAAGAGAAGACTCTCTTGAAAAGACCCTGATGTTGGGATGTTGGGAAAGATTGAGGGTACAAGGAGAATAGGACGACAGAGGACAAGATGGTTGGATAGTGTTCTCGAAGCTACCAGCATGAGTTTCACCAAACTGTGGGAGGCAGTGGAAGATAGGAGTGCCTGGCGTGCTCTGGTCCATGGGGTCACGAAGAGTCGGACACGACTAAACGACTAATCAACAACAAGTCACTGGGCAATATCAAATGAAGTTATACACACTTTAGACCCAATGAAATCATTTGTCCATTGATTTCAGTAGCTGTGTTCTGAGTATGACTAAGTTTGGATATCATCCAGTGTTTGCTTGAGATTTTTTCATTTTTGTATCAATGACTAAAGAGTACCCATTTTTGCATACATATGATCATTTGAAATTCAAGGGTGGTTTAAATGAGACAACATTAACCATGTGTTTAATTGCTCATTAAAATCAATGGTCTGTCAAAGTGCTTACGTTTAGCTGGATTTTACCCTTATTAATTTATTTCTTAAACAAACAAAGATGTACTCCTGCACACACTTCCTAAGAGTAATACAGTTCGACTTAATTTCTGAGAAAACATGCATAGGATCATTCTGTAAGTTGACATATTTATTGATGTTCTTGTCAATAGTTGCTTTTCCTGTTAAGGAATCTCAATAATTGTGGTCACCCTTGACAATGTTATGAAAACATAAACGTGCAAGGTGTTTATAGGATTCTGTAACTGTGTGTATCAGAATCGGAATTTTTTACAGGAGTTGACTATGATGGCCTGTAAAGCTTCACTGTGGCATGGAAAATACTAGCCAAGAATTGAAAATAATATTGGAAATGTTGTGTGTGTGTGTTTTGTTAAACAAACAATTCCCGTAACACTGTGGAAAAGTTCTCGGCCTCACCACAGGCTGTCAGAACACGTTTGGCAGTTAGCAAAACTGCAGTTTTCACTTCAAAATCTGGATCAGATTTTCAGATAATAAACGGCTCACAAAGGCTCTCCCTGGAACCCTTCGATTCTCTGGAAAACAAAAGGTTTCCAGAAGGAGCTCTGCTTTACCTTATGCATGCATGAGATGGAAAGGGGAATCAGTGAGTGTACAGTAGAACGGAACAATTGGAGTTATACTGAAACATAATGGATTGTTTCTGCCCTTGGGCTTGTCTGCTTTTCTCAAGCAAAGTGGAACTCCATAAGAGGAAGCTGTTATACATTATTTTTTATTGTAGTTCTTCCTCCCCCACCCACCTACTATGACTTTACCTCTAAGATGTGTGTAAAAAATATATGAAACAAACAAACAAAAATGCATCTGAGGAAGACACGTGGTCGTACTTGTGGCACCTCTGAAGAGTGGCTGCTTAGAAGCCATTTGCACGCAGAAGAGGCAGAAATACAGTGGTACCTCGGGTTAAGTACTTAATTCGTTCCAGAGGTCCGTTCTTAACCTGAAACTGTTCTTAACCTGAAGACCACTTTAGCTAATAGAGCCTCCTGCTGCCGCAGCGCCGCCGGAGCACGATTTCTGTTCTCATCCTGAAGCAAAGTTCTTAACCTGAAGCACTATTTCTGGGTCTGTAACCTGAAGCGTATGTAACCTGAGGTACCACTGTAATCTGATTGCTCAGCTGAGTCCATATGCGTTGAGGTTTGGGTCCCTCAGGGTTTAGGAATGCGGATGGCACAACCTTGGAAAGAACTAGATTCCTTCCGGATCCCCTTGAACATAGTTCAACAGCATGGAAACATAAGACGATCCCTGCTGGATCAGGCCAAAGGCCTATCTAGTCCAGCATCTTGTTCTACAGTGGCCAGTCACATGCTGACCCTACTTGTGATTCCCATCAAGTGGTGTAGAGAATCCTATTGCCTTGGGTATGGCCATCATCATCATAATGATTGGTAGCTTTTACTGTCTGAAAAATTTTCCTGATGATACTCACTGGTATAGAGGGCCCTCACCTCTATTTTTTTTTGCTGGCCATGGCAGCCATTTTATGATGGCACACAACAGACTTTTATCAAGAGAAGAATACAGGCACCTCATTTTTTTCTTTTAACCAAAAAGCACTGGTTGTGTCAGCACCCCAACCACAGCGGATCATGTAATGGAAAAGTGGCTTCCCCACAGCTAGAGCTGAGTGCGAAGGGCGCCTCAGAAAGCCCTAGTTTGAGAATGGTGCGTATCGTTATACCAGCTCATGTTGCTTAGCCCACATTTTTGCTTCTATTATGAAATGTGTGAAGGTGGATTTAAAAACAACAGCAACAAAACAAAGCGTTGGTAGAATGAGGTCTCATGAATTGTTGGTGAAATTGCTTTGACTTCAGTGGGTACTGAATCTTTTTTTAAAAAATATTTTTATTAATCTTCCTCAAGAAAAATAGATATACATTACAACTTAATAATTTTTTTCATTTTTGGACTTCCATCAGCCTTTCTGACAATCATCCGAATTAAACATTTTAATTACACATTTCCTAATTTTTCTATTGCCTTTTAACCTACCCTTCCACCCCTGTTTTTCTTTCTTACAATATTTCTTGAGTTTTTACATAGCTTCTTTAAATGCCACTAACGTTATTTCATTATCACTTATACATCCCCAGTACTCCACTAGTTTTCCCCAGTCCTCGATAAACTTTTGATCTCGTAAGTATCTGATCTTCCCTGTCATTTTATCAAGTTCTGCATAATCCATCAGCTTCATTCTCCATTCCTCCAATGTAGGTACTTGTTCCTGTTTCCATCTCTGGGCCAGTAATATTCTTGCCGCTGTTACTGCATATTGGAAAAGTTTACAATCCTTTCTATTTATTTCATTTCCTATGATTCCTAAAAGAAAGGCCTCTGGTTTCTTAACAAATGTATATTTCAACATTTTTTTCAATTCATTATATATCAATTCCCAGAAGCTCTTCACTTTCTTACATTCCCACCACATACTGAATCAAGGCAATTTGCATATAATAAAATATGCACAAACATGACATTTAAAGAATCAGCTGCAGGGATTTCATTTGGATCAGGGCCATAGCATGGGGGAGGCAATCCTCTGGTTTAAATCACTCCTGAAGATGCTATTAGCCATAGCTCCTTATATATATATATATATATATATATATGCTTTCGTAGATTTTCACGGGTACAGGAATGCAGGTTTTGGTGTCCTCGGGTGTCTTCCCGTGTAAAAGTTGGGGTGTCTAGGCGACGTTTCGACGAGGTCTCACTCGTCATCTTCAGGCTGGTGCTTTCGGCTTCTTGTTAGTAACAAGAAGCCGAAAGCACCAGCCTGAAGATGACGAGTGAGACCTCGTCGAAACGTCGCCTAGACACCCCAACTTTTACACGGGAAGACACCCGAGGACACCAAAACCTGCATATATATATATATATATATATATATATATATATATATATATTTGGGGAGGCATGCAGGGTTGGGGTCACAGGGGAGAGTCCTCACCCCCACCCCAGGCTGCAGCTGTGATCCAAATAAGGTCCTCCATAACTACCTTTTAAGTCGGAAATAATAATATGGAGTTTAGTTCGCCAAGCTCTCATGAGTCACGACATGTTGGAGCTTGAAGAGAGCAAGAATGATTCAAGTAAATACCTACATCTTAACAAGCAAATGATGAAGACCAGTTTCACCTAGAGCCTTTCCTCTCCCTTGCTTTCCGCATATCAAATATGAATACAGAGTACTTATAAAACAAATCCAGACTAATGAAATTCATTAATTTTTCATCAGTACTCAGAAAGTTACCATCGTCTCTTGCCCTCAAAGAGATACAGTGTTGTCTCTCATCAGAGGAAAAAGGTATAAAAGATTCCATCACTGTTCACTAGTATTGAGACTGACTAAATAAATAAATAAATAAATAAATAGCAAAATAAATAGGAAAAAGAATAGACTTCGGCTCTGATTATTATTAAAAACATGTGTTGGGTGGAAACTCCAGTCTGCTGGAAGCATCTGATACTGTTGATCTCCTTAACCTTTACAAAAGCAACTTTTCACCATTAATAGAAAAAGTTTTTATTAGTCTTCATCTCTGAGATGACTTGTTTTGAAAATGTTGAGGCAAAACACAGGAATTGTGTAATTGTTTCCATAAAAAGACGGGGAGGTTTGAACAACACTGTAGGTAGATATATTTTCCTTTTTCCTTCCTTCCTTTCTGGGGAGAAATTCTATTAAAATTAAATCCAGTTTAATTATAGTTCCTCAGCAGTGAGTATATGATTTCTGATTACATCCCTGGTGGATGTGTCAGTCGCTGAGGTAAAAGCAGGAGAGGGGTCTCTCCGTTCCATTCCTCCCCTCCTCACACCATTCCTTGAAGAGAAATCTCTCCAGTGATTGTAGACACTGTGCAGATTCTTTTCAGCCTGTCACCCATGCCATAGAGCTGTGTGTTGGGGGATTATTTTTCATTTAAAAAGAAAACATTATATTTCTTGTCTGGCTCTGTTTGGACAATATGGAACAGTGATTTGGTGTAATCTCTCCCTCTTTCTCTTAAACTAAACTGAATTGACTATAAAAGGGGGGACCCCTGTATGTATATGCTTTCAAACCAGTGTATTGGTATGCTTCCAGAAAGAATAAAGAATAAAGGTATGCTGGGCAGACCTTGTAGCTAAGGTACTTTGTTTGACACAAATAGCCAAATCTTTGCAACCCTTTGCTATGAGTAGAATATCATGAGTGATTACAGACTTGCAGTCATTGTGATCTATTTCCATGCCAGTTTTAACACCATTGGAATACAGGTAACTCAGACTTGTGCACGTTCAGCTTCACACACTTGGCAATTTAGAAAAAAATTATAAAGCAGGCAGAAATAGGGTGGGCATCTAGGAAGAAATACTTTGACAATCCCACCCGCCCAATTTGTTTTGATTATACATGATTTTGGCTTTACGGGCTATCGCTGAAATGTAACCCCTCCACATTTTCTTCAAATCTTTATATGTCTTTCCCCAGGCCTTTTTGATAATTTTACATTGCCACCACATAAGGTAGCATCTTAAACCTTTTGCCCTCCCTTCTTGTTTCTTCTCTAGGTCAGTCAAAGCCTCCCAAATCATTTCACACGAGGCACCATCTTTATCAGTCAGGCCCTCCCATATCATTTCACATGAAATTCCGTTTTTGTCTTTGACTATTTTTACTTTCCCATGTATTTTCTTCAGACCACGTTTGTCTACCAGTCCCACCTTGGTGGTTTGTGCATTCACCTCTTTTTAATTGTCTCGCAGCCTCTGAAAGTACATTAGTATTTTTAATATTTTTAGAAGCTGTTTTATTAACCTCTTCCTTTATCTGCTCAAATTCTCTTTTAATATCTGACAACAAATCAAACAATTCATATTTTAAATTCTCTTGCCTTGTGGCCAGGCTAGTTAATTTCAACATTGAACTTTTTCCTTTCAGGCAACCCCAGTTTTAGGCACAGCCAATATGGGCGCAATTGTGCACACGTGCACAGCGCCAAACTGTAAGTAACCTGGAAATGTCATAAAGATTTCATTGAAATGTAATTAAAAGGGTGGACGGGGGCAGGGTGGAGGTGGAACAGGGTGTTTGCAGGCTTTTTCAATAGGTTTCCAATTTCATGTTAAGCGTGCAATGACCTGGAATGCAACCCCCGTGCAAACAGGGAGTTGCCTGTTCTATCCTCCAGCTGTTTTCCCTCTTGCTGCCCCCTGCAGAGCAGAGTCTTGGGGATTCTGACTACCCCAAAGTGCTGCCCTCCTTCCAGTATCTGCCTGACCCCTCTCCCCACCGGGCAGCATCCCTTCTCATCTGTGGTCTTCTTCAAGCTACTCTGGACACTGCCTGGCCTAACAGTCAATCCTCACCCATCCATGCCACACTCTGGTGTGGTGTAGTGGTTAAGAGCCAGTGTGGTGTAGTGGTTAAGAGCAGTAGACTCGTAATCTGGTGAACCGGGTTTGCACCTTCCCTCCTCCACATGCAGCTCCTGGGTGACCTTGGGCTAGTCACACTTCTCTGAAGTCTCTCAGTCTCACTCACCTCACAGAGTGTTTGTTGTGGGGGAGGAAGGGAAAGGAGAATGTTAGCCACTTTGAGACTCCTTCGGGTAGTGATAAAGCGAGATATCAAATCCAAACTCTTCTTCTTCTTCCACCAGGATCCCCTTGACCAGCATCTTATGCTCCAATTGCTCAGCCTCAGCTGAGAGCTGTAGGACGAGAGCCCTTGCCAGTCACCAACTATAAATGGTAACTGGGAAGGTGAGAGATTTAATAATAGGGTTTGAGACATCAGCTCTCATGGAGCTATAAGACTGGTTTGACTTTTGCAGTGATACTGTGTTGTTTCTTACCTTGTTCTTTCTCTAATGTTTTGTTTATTTTCTTGAATAAAATCCCATTTCAGATCTTGGGATCATTTTTTTTTTTTTTTTTGGAGAAAGCTGCATGGATGAACAGTGCTCTGTGGACAAGGGAGTGTTTAGCGTGGTAGTTAAGCTATCCCTGATGCAAAGCAAACTTTATTAGCTTTGTTTACTTTTAATTCTCTTCTGGTTCTCTTATTTTTTAACTTTTAATCTTCACATATTTATATCAACACATTTTTGTTTGCTTATAATTTTCTCAGAAGGAAGGCTATGTTTTGGTTGTAATATGTTACTTTATCTTTAAGGGCAGCTCCCTTATCTGAATTAAAAAGGTCAGACACACACCCGAGAGCTGGCTTCGACACAAAAGAGAAACTAGTTTCCCACAGCAAACAATCTTGTTCATGAATCTTGATAAAGATATATTTTGGTTACCGATGATGGTGAATTTAGGGATGGAGCAAGTATTCAGAAATGAACACACCAAGTTCAGAATTCCTAGGCCCATGACAAACCAAGCCCAAACCCTGCTATCTCCAGGACTGGGCTGTGGGCAGCAGCCAGATTTCTGCTGAGATCCAGAAGCTGTAGGAATGGATCTGGTATTCAGGACACCCACAATGGAAGTCAGAACCAAAGGACAGCCTAGGAGGCAGGTTCAAAAAGCAAGGTAGAAGTCAAGACTGGAAATGAAGGTCAGAAATGAAGGTGGAACTGAAGAGCAAGTCCTGGGCCAAAGGACAACACATGCAGCAGAACCAGCAAGCAAGCAGGAAGTCAGGACTCCAGGACAGTCAAAGGATGCAAGGATGCACCAGAGCTCAGTATAAACCTCATTGCTCAAGCAAGGGTTAATTGGAACAGGAAGTCCTCTTCTCATCCTTCCTGCCCAGGAGGTTCCAATGACCTGCGCAGGTGGACGATGGTCAGTCCGGGTACTGAAGATATTTAACTTCATAAGCAGATGCTGCAATATGCAGTTCAATAGCTCACATAGATCCTGCAAAATTCCGAGTCGTTTATTTATATTTATTGTTAAATTTATATCCCACCATTCCAAAGGCAACCAGGATGACAAAAAACAGGCAATAAAACAATTAAAAAATATTTACAATATATTTTTAAAAATTCAAAACCAGGTGCAGACTGGAATAGGGTTGTTGAAAGCTGTTTTAGAAAAAAGACTTATACAAGTTCTAAATACAGCTCCAGGCAGTAATCTGGCCACTGCATTTTGGACAAGTTTAAGCTTTTGACTTGTCTTCAAGGGCAGTCCCAAGTAGACTACAGTGCCACTATAACTTTAGAAGTTTTCTTCTTCTTCTTCTTCTTCTTCTTCTTCTTCTTCTTCTTCTTCTTCTTCTTCTTCCTCCTCCTCCTCCTCCTCCTCCTCCTCCTCCTCCTCCTCCTCCTCCTCCTCTCATTGCTACAATTTATTACCTACCCTTTGTTATGGATACAGGGCAGGTAGCCAGGTATAGTGCCTCAGATAATGACATTAAAAGCATTGAAGTTGTGGTTGTACATATGTCAGTCCAGGTACACACTTGTAACACCTTCTCCCTAGGGTCCTGGGGTAGGTAACAACAATCAAAACACAATGTTAATATTAAAATGCCACACTACCACACAACATTATAATCAGTTAAAAAACCTTAAAATTGCAAAAATTGTTGTGCTGGACTTGTAAGCTTGGACTTGGAGCACGTATGTTGACATGGCCACATTTCAGCAAAGTCATTGACTGATTTGATTAAGATATTTAGCAACAGCATGATAATCTGCTACATGACAGGGTTCGTCAATTGTTTAACTGCAGTTCCGATCAGTGCCATCAAATCTTAGCCAATGGTTAAGGGTGATGGGAGTTGTAGTCTGACAACATCTGGGGTCTGAGTGTTGAAGAACACTGCTGTATTATTATTATTAATTGAATTTATATACCGGTTCACAGAATAAAATCAAGATATAAAACCATAAAATACATAATAAAAATAAAAACAACCCAATACCCCCCCCAACAAAAAAAAACCACATTTTAGAAAGGCAATCAGATCAGCCAAAGGCCTGGTTAAAAAGGAACGTTTTTGCCTGGCGCCCAAAGGTGTATAATGAAGGCGCCAGATGAACTTCCCTGGGGAGAGCATTCCACAGCCGCTGCAGAGAAGGCCCGTTCTTGTGCTGCCACCCTTCGGACCTCTTGAGGAGGAGGCACATGTAGGAGGGCCTCAGAAGATGATTTCAGGGTCTGGGTAGGTTCATGCGGAAAGAGGTGGTCAGTGAGGTATTGCTGTAGAGGGAACATGGCCAGCTGAGGCCAGGAGAAACAGCTCACCTGTGTTCTATCTGATTCCCAAAGACCCTTTGACCATGGAATAATACTCACCTGGTAAGAAGTAAGCCATAAAAATAGGATCACATCTGACAAGCACCATAGAAGGACAGACTCACCCCACAGATGAGGCTACTACAGCTTCATCAAAACAAGCCACGGAATGCATTGACGTAGCTACCCTTAGTGCTGTTTAACATTTATGGAGCACCAGCTGTGTGCTCTGACTGTCTATAGGATCAGAGTGCATGTTAATGATGAGATGTGAGTGCCTTCTGTGCCCCTGAACAGAATACGCATTTAAGCATATCATTCCAAGACAGAATGTGTCCTGCCAGGATTTTTCCCTCTTAATTAAAGTTACGCGAGTTATGAAATACTTTCCTTTATATTAAGCTCTTATTCCTGTGGAGAAATTTCTATTTGTTTTTATCTCATTTGAGCTTCAAGGTTAATCTTGGTTTAAGAATTTTGCTCACTGTGACAGCAAACTCATTGTGCTCCATTCTGATCTCTTTTTGTATGTGTGTATATCTCTCTCCCTGTGTCATGCTGTGCCCAAATGCTACTAGCTAGGGCATCCTCTGTGTGCTAGGCAGCCTACAGACGTTATGAAAACGATGTCTCTGTAAATACATAGAGAAGAGAGTGTTTTTCTTCTCCTTCTCAAAGGAGGACATTTCCTTTCCTTTTCAGAACCAGGAGAGGACCACAGATTCATAAATGGAGGGTTCAGAACAATGGCTTACTTTGCAGCAAGTTGGAATTCTATGTTTGATTTTTGCCCTATGATCTTTCACAGTTACAAGTATAGAAGAATTTTCCAAACCCTAATTATAGAAATACTGGCTTGGCAACTGTGAGAGTCTTAGCTGAGTGGCTAGGTGGGTAGTGGAGCTATGTATAGGTCACATTGCCTCTCTCCCTTCCCAGGATCCTTCTCAAACTGGGCTTCTGGCATGTGCATGTAGAGCTGAAGGATCTAGGACACCAAAAACCCAGCATAACAGAGGGCAAATTGGCTCATATCTAAAGCAAGTAGAGATGCTACTATTTCTGTTGTCCCTTTAAGTGGTGTTGCTCCTCCTCTCTGTTGCCCTTTTGTGCTTGACTACAGAGTTGCATAAGCCCATAGGAGATCTAGGGGTGCAGAAAACCAATGGAGATACAGTGGTACCTCGGGTTACATACGCTTCAGGTTACATACGCTTCAGGTTACACACTCCGCTAACCCAGAAATAGTGCTTCAGGTTAAGAACTTTGCTTCAGGATGAGAACAGGAATCATGCTCCGGCGGCGCTGCAGCAGCGGGAGGCCCCATTAGCTAAAGTGGTGCTTCAGGTTAAGAACAGTTTCAGGTTAAGTACGGACCTCCGGAACGAATTAAGTACTTAACCCGAGGTACCACTGTAGAAGGAATTGCAGGTGTCCTTAGGAAAATTACATTTCCCATGGTCCCTTGCACCCTTGGGGTTCCTTCCAACTGCACACATCTATGATTATATGATCAGGTCGGCTTCTGGTGCACATTTCCTGTTTTTCTTTGCAGTTCATGTTGAATACACAAATATAAGAAGAGCCTGCAGGATCAGGCCACTGCCCCATCTAATCCAGCATCTTGTACTCACAGTGGAGAGCGCTTGTGGTTTCCAGCAACTGGCGTGCAGAAGCATTAACTGCCTCTGAGCATGGAGGCAGGGCATAGTCATCATGGATAGTATCCATTCATAGCCTTATACATAGTGACATCGTGGCCATTGTCATAGTGAAGCAGTACCACCTGTCCCCAAGAGAAGAAAATTTAAGCAGAGTATAGGATATACTATATTAATGGTGTCAAAACATGGAAGGAGAAACATGGAAGAAGAAGAAGAAGAAGAAGAAGAAGAAGAAGAAGAAGAGGAGGAGGAGGAGGAGTTTGGATTTGATATCCCGCCTTTCACTCCCTTTAAGGAGTCACAAAGCGGCTACATTCTCCTTTCCCTTCCTCCACCACAACAACCACTCTGTGAGGTGAGTGGGGCTGAGAGACTTCAAAGAAGTGTGACTGGCCCAAGGTCACCCAGCAGCTGCATGTGAAGGAGCGGGGAAGCGAACCCGGTTCCCCAGATTACGAGACTACCGCTCTTAACCACTACACCACACTGGCTCTCAGGTGCCCAAAGAGCTTCCCTGGGGATGGCATTCCACAACATTGGCACCACAAGTGAACAGGCCATATCAGGAACAAGCCAGCAGTAAATCACACTGTGCAAGTTAACTCTTTATTAGCAAAAACACAATCAACATGAAGTAGTTACTGAGATTGAAGGTCCCCACCTCCTCATAGCTGCCTAAGTGCCATCTTCTCCAGTGTTTTTTCCAAGCAACCAGAGACTGTGTCTGGGCATCACCAATCTCTCCTCTGCCCTTTTCATGCCTCTTTTGTTTCTGGAAGACAAGGGGGGGGGGAAGTCACAGCAGGAGGGGGAGACATCTGTGACTTCACCAGCCTGACTCATCTCTGCCTCTTGACCTCTTCTCCCCTGCTTCAGCTTCTGTTGCTGCTTCTAGGCTGCTCATTAAGCCCTGTTACTTCTTCAGCTTCTGACACCTCCCCTTCCCAGTCTTTCCCCTCTTCTCCCAATGACCACTCATCATTGTCCTACCACCACTACCCAGGCTCTGAGCCTTCTTCCCATGGTGGTTCCTCAGCTGGTTCCTCCCATGGGTCCCAACATTTCTCTGCGTCCAACCAGTCCATGAGAGGCCAAGCCTCTTGTCTAACGCTGCTGCTATTTGACCAGAGTACAGGACCTCTAATGTCAAAGTACAGCACCATTTTCTTACCTTATTAGAAGCTGCTTGATACTGAACAGTCAAGCCATTGGCCCATCTGGCTCATCACACACCTGAGTTTCAGACAGGAGGCTTTCTGAGTCTCACCTGGAGATGTCAGGGATTAAATTTACGGCCTTTTGCGTGCTCTACCGCTGAGCTATGGACCTTCCCCGTTGTCAGAAAACTGAAGGGGAGAGATTGACAGGTAGACATCATTCAATCTGTCAGCATTGTGGCATCTTGCGTGGTTCTTTTAATATAATAATAATTAAAACAATGGCTGACAAGAACGATCTTGTGTTCAGAGACGCAGTAACAGCATTTCACTTTGGTTTGATCACAAGCTTTTAAAATCTCTTCAGTACCTAACACAGCAGGATATCGCTGACCTCCAAGTTCTAATTGCACTACTTACCTTCCTTATAACTTTATATTTGGGAACAAAGCACCCTTAAAGAGGCGATGTTCTAATGAGGGTTATCCTAATGGGACACAACATTGCTAAGGCCACCATAGAGTAAGCCCTATATCACAGAGAAAAGGAGAAGGATTCTTTTTTGCCTTTATAATGAGGGTGAAATCCAATTTATCCATTGTATAACCCCATTTAACCATAGAAAATGTTGTTGAGGACCAAAAGATAAAATATAGATCCTATGTTCTTCCCCCCACACTTGATCTTTTGTGTTTGATCATAAATGCTTATTGTGAAAGGATGTCTCATACCTCCAAGCTACACACTGTTTGCTACTCATTAGCAATTTATAAATGATATTTTCTCCCTGGTGACATATCTTTTGATATGATTCTCTAATAATAATATCCACCAATATTAAAATAAGAACATCCCCATGTATTGTGATCACCTTCAACCGCATTTCCTCACGAAAATTAAATTTTAGCACACCAACTGATATTGTATGCATATATTTGTCTACCATCATTATAAATCTCCTAAGGGTCTCTATAAAATGATACTTTTTGCCTCTTTGCAGTAATTCTACCTAATGCTCCAAAGCAAGAAACTAATTACATGCTGACTTTTCAGTAACTTTGATCTTCAGTATACCATACTACGGAGGTTTCTATAGGTAATCATATAATTATAATACACTAAGTAGGGTGAAATCAGCCATCAACTTCTTATATTTAAATTGCATTAGTGAGCTTTATTGGGGAGGGGGAGAAACCTCATTTCATTTTAAAATATATTAATCGTTTCTCCAGCAGTTTGCTGTTTAGAATCAGCAACTATATAAGTTGAAGATATAAAGTTTCAGACTAAAATCTAATTATATACACTAATGTTTATAACAAATGTCTCATTTTAACGCAAGGAGCTTCATTGGAGGAAACTATGTGAGGAATTCTTCAAAAAATATGCTTAAGCAAGGCCAGGGATAAATGATAGTGTTGTTAGGAAATTACAGAGTTTTCTCTGGGGAAGTGCTGAGTCTATAGAGAGAAAAAAAGTTACCTCATTTTGCACTTTCATGATGAATTGGTTAGATACTTCCTGCACATACACAAATACTGAAAACAATTTGTGCTTTCAGCTGAAGTCTATTAGGGTATACAAAAAAATCCTAGATTTTGCCTTTGAAAGCTGAGATTCTGACCTATCGTATTCAGAGGCACTGAAAGGAAACAATAGTTCTATATAGCTTTGTTATCGAAAGGCTGGCTTGCAGGAAGAAATGTCAGTCTCTCAGGTGCCTCCTGTCATGTGCTGATCTCAGATCTCTATGCACAAGCACATCATGCCCACTCAAACTATCCATCCATCACAACAAGAAAGGGATGGCCACATGACTGAGATGGCTCACATATGCAAGGATGTCTACCAGGTATGTGGAACCTGTGGTCCTATAATCCCTCATTTTGGCCATGCTGACTGGGCTTGGCTGGCATCAGGTCCAGCAACATCAGGAGTGCTGAAGGATCCCCATTCGAAACGGCAGCATGGGGCTTGCAGACTCCATGGAGGTTCCATGCAGCATGCTCTGCCCCAACTTGCCCTGCCCTGGGGCAGCTTGCCCCGCCCCCAGGTGCAGGGCATTTGTGCTGCCCCGGGCGCCTGAGCAGCTAGCTACGCCACTGGCTGAACCACATGGCTTCCCTATTGAAAAGCTTTGGTTCATTCTACCTTTATGATGTCCAAGCAAAGCTTCTTCCTGACTGTTCTCCCTAGAGTGCCATTTTAAGTCTCCACAGGAGAAATGGCAGAGCCATATCTGTCCACAACCTTGCTACAAGCCTGTGACGGGCAATGATGTTCTTTCCTTCATTTGAATCAGGCAGACATGTATGATTCCTTGCGCCATCTTAGCTTTGCTCCAAGTTCATCAAGACTGCAACGCTGCTTTTCTTAAGCCTTAGGACAGTGGTTCTCAATCCCCCCCCCCTCTAGGCCACACTTTCAGGGGGGGGGGGAATGGTTGTGCCACACTGAATTTTTTTATGGATAAGAAATACATTGGAAAACAAAAAGAAACAACTTCTTAGCAATGCTTGATTTATATGGAACACTACTTCTCATTACAATGTTGATTCTGTATTATGTGCTATCTGTCCATTTGAAAAGAGATGTAGGTGGTCCCAACAATGAGGGGTGTATCCACATCTGTACAATGGGTGAGCATATAGGTAAAAGGTAAAGGTAAAGGACCCCTGGATGGTTAAGTCAAGTCAAAGGCAACTATGGGGTTGTGGCGCTCATCTCGCTTTTAGGCCAAGGGAGCCGGCGTTTGTCCACCGACAGCTTTCCAGGTCATGTGGCCGGCATGACTAAACTGCTTCTGGTGCAACGGGACACCGTGATGGAAGCCAGAGTGCACAGAAATGCCATTTACCTTCCCGCCACATTGGTGCCTATTCATCTACTTGCACTGGCATGCTTTCAAACTGCTAGGTTGGCAGAGGCTGGGACAGAGCAATGGGAGTTCACTCCATCGCAGGGATTCAAACCGCTGACTTTCTGATTGGCAAGCCCAAGAGGCTCTGTGGTTAGACCACAGTGTCACCCGCACCCCATATTGAAATCACCACTTCCTTCTTCACATGAAGGGAGGAAACAGGTATGGATAGCCTAATCAGAGGAGCATTTTCAAATGCATATCAAGTAATTACACCCAGCCTTGTAGACCGGACCTAGAATCAAGCTAGACTGAAAGCAGCATGTTAGGGACAAACATGAATGATTCCAGATTGAGAAACACTACATTTTTGTGCTACAAACAGATTAGTGCATATGCAGATTTAGATCTTCATTTCAGAAATGAGTGTTGCTGGATCGCAGTTCTGTCTGGAAGCAGTACCCCCTGACTTGCAACCCCTCATCCCAAAATGAATGGGTTGGGTTTTGGGTTTTCTGTTTTGTGGGAAGGACAGCTTGGCTATGCTCAGAGTTGGAGCTCTTTGTTCATACAAGAGCTTTTCACACTCCACAGCTGAATTCTGGTGGTGGAAGCAAGCAAATCCAGAGCTCTCTAATTATTTAGGGGCTCCTCTATTTGCTTTAAACTCACTTCAGTGAAGATCAGCCACCTGATTGTGGAAACAAATGAGAAATGGAAGGGAGTTTTCTATGGATAACTGGCGTCGCTGCACCGTGAGATGCAAGTAGCTTGGGACAATGGAGGGAAAGGCTCATAGTGCATAGCAAACTGCACCACCTTGCCCATTGAGCTCAACAGTACTGTTGTATTAGGTCAGTGTTTCCCAACCTTGTGCCTCCAGATGTTTTTGGCCTACAACTCCCATCATCCCTGACTAGCAAGACCAGTGGCAAGGGATGATGGGAATTGTAGGCCAAAAACAGCTGGAGGCACAAGGTTGGGAAACACTGTATTAGGTTATGGGATTCAACTTCCCACTTGCATGGCATTGTTCCCTATTGATTGGTTCTTGGGTAGGGTTAATAGGACACTGAATGCCCTCCATTCCCTAGGAAAATAGAGGTGCACACTGTTGACAAGGGTTAGTGGGGGTGTGTGTGAGCCCCTTTCTTCCATATTCCATTACATAAAGCTACAGCCTGTCACAAATTGGTTCTTTGTGAGCACTAAGCTAGTGGAACCTAATAACCATACCTCAGTCTGAGTTTCCTTTCGAATGACTCAGTGCTGTGGAAAGGAAACATCATGTTGTTTGTGAAACAGGGCTTTACCTTTACCACATCCCATATGTGTACCTTTGTTTGCCTAATAATATTCAAAGCCACAGAAAATCTGAGCCACACATTCACTTTAAAGCTGAACAAACAAAAAATTGTTTTGACTTATCATCAATCATGTCATGTGATCACAGGGCATATTGTGTGCAAATAGCGCTTGTTTTATCTGGAGTTTCAACCTTTAAAAAATTCAAAACAGTAAAGTTGTTTATTTGACCTGGGACTTGACCCTCCGATTTTAGCACTGCATTTTGACAAAGCGGTAGAAAGAAAACACATTTTGCTTTTAAACTCTCGTGGTATGAAGGAAAACCTGGTTTCCCGGGAGACTTTCCTTTTTTAACATACTCCTTACATCTGTAATTTAACAATAGGAACTTTATATTTCATATTTTGTTTTTACAGAGACGAAGAAAGGGAAAAGTGTTTACTCGGTGCAGTGCATGGTAGTGACTCTCTCATTATGAGAAACTGCAGACACAGTGTGTGCATTTAGCTCTGGGAATTGCATCACTTAAGGGCCCTGTGGTTAGACAGATGAAGCCAGACAGACAATAAGAAATAACAGTTGGAAAGCCGTACACATAAAATGTTTGCACAGATCCTATTAGCAAATCATCTGCTTTGGCGAATATACTTCTCATGCACAGACTTGAATGTTGCAGTGGAGTATCTGCCTTTTCCTAACAGTATAACTTGCTGGCCTTAAATTAATTTCTAATACAAATTAAAGATCCAGCACCAGCTCTGTGTCTCTCATGCACCTTTCCAGTAATTTCTAGTAGGAAACCATGTGACACTTTGGGTATTTCTCCGCCCCATTTCAGTTCATGGGCTGCGGCTTGCAAGGGGCAGGCCATCACGGAATGCAATTGCATCATATGAGGTGATTCTTTTATAGGACATTGCCAGGGGATGCATGGGGCAGTGTTGGATGGTGTTATGTATTGAAGTTCTCACCCTGGGCCAGCAGGGGGATACTGTAGATAGTTATGCAAATGAAGGATCGAAAGTGACGTTCAGTGATTGGATAGTTTTAGAAAGTTGCTACAGTTACATTGTTCTGGAGCTCTATATAAGCAGGCTGACTGAGCTCCTCAGTTCAGTTCTGTTCTGGCCTTTGAATATACAAGAGCTGTTTGAAGAATCGCTGCGTCGTCTGATATGTTCGCCCACAACTTAACAGATAGCAGCAAGCATTCCTCCCTCATACATGGCTGCATCTATTAAACTATGGTTTAGCACTAAGGTCACTAGTGTGGTGCCCACAGGGGCAATGATACCTGAAGGAGCGTCTCCACCCACATCGTTCTGCCCGGACACTGAGATCCAGCACTGAAGGCCTTCTGGCAGTTCCCTCAATGTGAGAAGCAAAGTTACAGGGAACCAGGCAGAGGGCCTTCTTGGTAGTGGTGCCCGCCTTGTGGAACACCCTTCCACCAGATGTCAAAGAAATAAACAACCATCTGACTTTTAGAAGACATCTGAAGGCAGTCCTGTTTAGAGAAGCTTTTGATATTTGACGAATTATTGTGTTTTAATATTTTGCTGGAAGCCGCCCAGAGTGGCTGGGGAAACCCAGCCAGATGGGCGGGGTATAAATAGTTTGTAGTTGTTGTTTATTCCCTTTGGGATTTCTCCTGGCACTCATGAAGTCTCTGAACCTCCGCAATGTCCCTTTGTCATGAGGTGGTGAGCAGGGGTTACCGCCCCGCCCCCAATATATACAGTGGTACCTCAGGTTAAGTACTTAATTTGTTCCGGAGGTCCGTACTTAACCTGAAACTGTTCTTAACCTGAAGCACCACTTTAGCTAATGGGGCCTCCTGCTGCCGCCGCGCTGCCAGAGCTCGATTTCTGTTTTCATCCTGAAGCAAAGTTCTTAACCAGAAGCACTATTTCTGGGTCAGCGGATTCTGTAACCTGAAGCGTATGTAACCTGAGGTACCGCTGTAGAAGGAGCTGAAAGAGGACGTTAGAAGAGCAACACTCTGCCTGGCTTCCTCTTTCAGCTCAACGCGCTACTGATTAGAGGAATAAAAAATGGAGCAATTGTGATGGTAGGAAGAAATGGAGAGTGGTCTGGATAAACGGCAGGGGCACGAGGGGAGATAAAGAGTCTGGAGTGAGAGGGAGAAAAAGTGTGCACACAGGCACACCCCTATCTCTGAACCAATAAAATGGATCCTCTTGAAATTACTTTTTTTCTTTAATGAATCAATCGCCATAGAAAAGCATGGATCTGAGGCACTGTTCCTTATGGATCCTCATAATTTTTACAAAGGGAACCCCTTCAAAACACTATGAAATCAAATGTCATCTCAATGCCGACAGATGTATTTTTTAATGGTTTTTAGGGCGGCCATCTTCTTTTTCAGAGGGCTTCCCTCTTTTACACCCTATTTTTCTTTTCGTGTTCAGGATGCTATTTCTGTCCATCCACGTATTCTGACTGCGTGTGTCTTACATAGCTGCTGAGAACATTTTCTCCACCCTCTGTCCTTACCCTGTGGCTACAAGATGGAGAGTAGCCTTTCTTTTTCGCTCTTGTGTGCAAGGAGGATTGCACAAACCCAAAGAAGAAGGGAGGAGGCAGGGACAGAGGGAGGGGTGAAGGTGAAAACAGGGGCACAACGTGGGACTGCGGAACAGAAGAGAGCAGTGGCTTTGGAGATGGGGTTGGGAAGGTGAAAAGTGAACTTAATAGTTTCATGGGGTGGGAAGGGGAAGCTCTAAGGGGTTAATGTGTGTGGGGGTGGCGAGGAGAGAGCAAGCAGGGGATCAGGCCCTAGTTAAAGAAAAAGAAAGAATAACCTAACAGTGGAACTCAGCTACTATGTTTTGCAGTAATGAAAAAGAAGCAGAAGCGGAGAGCCATCTTTTGTTTATTTGAGATGGTGTTTTGAATTACCTATGCAGAAAAAAAGTTTTGTTACATTGCAGATTTTATGAAGACAATTAGCACTTGGACAGCAGACTGAGCAGACATGCAGGTCACCTGCTCACTTTCTTTCTCCATATGATGAGTTGCATTATATTTCTATTTATATTCTAGTAATTATGTATACATTTGCATAAATACATATAAATTAGCACATGCAAATCATATGCAGAGTAGTGTCTTCTCTTTTTTGGGGTGTGTGTGTGATGCAAATCTTCCCTTTTTGGCAGTGCATTAATAACCACCTAGTAGTGTTGTTATTATCTGATGTTAAAACCATGAAGATTCATTTTTAAAAATTTATTTATTGGATTTATATACCGCCCTATACCTGGAGGTCTCAGGGCAGTTCACAAACAAAATCATAATATATAAAATCAAGTTAAAAACAATAATCCAATAAAAAACCCCAAAAGAGCCACATTCTAAAAGGGTATTGGATGTCAATAAGATCCACCCAAAGCCTGGTTAAAAAGGAACATTTTTTCCTGGAGACTAAAGGTGTATGATGAAGGCACCAGGCAAACTTCCATGGGGAGAGCATTCCACAGATAGGGAGCCACCCTCAGTGTCTCTCGAGGAGGATGATCAGAAGATGATCTCAGGGACCAGGTAGGTTCGTATGGGAAGAGGCGGTCCTTGAGGTATTGCAGTTCTGAGCTGTTTAAGGCTTTCATAAGCAGTGGCATAGCAAGGTGGTACCTGGTGTGGAAAATTTCTTGTCAACCCCTCAATTGAAATTATTAAAAGAAGGAAAAATAGGATACATTTGCAAGTGTTATTTTCTGGTTTATTTACTTAACATTGTGAGCATAAACACTTAAAACCTTTTTTTGTGATGGGAATTTCTTAAAAACAAATATTTTTGCCATTTTGTCACCCCCCTCAGTGATGACACCCGAGGCAGACCACAACCACTGCATCCCCCTTCCTACGCCACCTTGGATCCATGCATTTGTGATGGCTAGCAAGCATCAAATCTGTGATATTTATTTGTTCAGTCCCATAGTGTAAGCTAGGCATGGCCAAACTTGGCCCTCCAGCTGTTTGGGGACTACAGCTCCCATCATCCCTAGCTAACAGGACCAGTGGTCAGGGATGCTGGGAACTGTTGTCACAAAACAGCTGGAGGGCCAAGTTTGGCCATGCCTGGTGTAAGCTTTGATTCGACAGTGTTATGTGGGACTCCATAAAAGTTTGTAATTTCAAGAGAATCTGTTTTAACAATACTGGAACCAACTTTTCCCTAGCCTCTTAGAAAAGTAAAGTATGTCCTTACTTTATCTGTTTTTATACATTGGGGCAGGGAGTGATGCCCCAGGTGGGGGGTGGGAAAGAAGCAATCAGAAGGATGGTACCTTTGCCATATGCCTTGCAAGGGAAATTAGCAGGGACATGCAGAACTGGAAATGGGAAAAGATCTCTCCAGAGAGCCTCTTTGTAGCATAATACAGGAGACTCTGGTGTACATATAGGCAACAAGCACATGGTAGTTTATATGCATAGATGCAAATTTAGAAATAACGATTATAATTTAAACAGAAATATATCTCACCATGGTGGGGAAAGGCACCAGAAGAGCCTATTTCTACACAGCCCCCCCCCCCCAGCTGGAACTCAACAGAATTTAGGTGGGCGGCACTTCTATTATAAGAGAACAAGGGAGGTGTTCATGGTGAGTTCTGACTCCCAGTACGTTTCTGAGCATGATTCAAAGTGCTGACCTTTAAAGCCCTAAATGGCCTCGGTCCAGTATACCTGAAGGAGCTTCTCCACCCCCATCGTTCTACCCGGACACTGAGGTCCAGTGCCGAGGGCCTTCTGGCGGTTCCCTCGCTGCGAGAAGCCAAGTTACAGGGAACCAGGCAGAGGGCCTTCTCGGTAGTGGCACCCGCCCTGTGGAACGCCCTCCCACAAGATGTCAAAGAGAAAAACAACTACCAGACTTTTAGAAGACATCTGAAGGCAGCCTTGTTTAGGGAAGCTTTTAATGTTTAATAGGTTATTGTATTTTAATATTCTGTTGGAAGCCACCTAGAGTGGCTAGGGAAACCCAGCCAGATGGGCGTGGTAGAAATAATAAATTATTATTATTATTATTATTATTATTATTATTATTATTATTATTACCTTTTTCTAGAAAAATAGCACTGCTTCTACTTCTGCTGAGCAGGTGCTGCTAACTGCTGGGGGGGGGGAAAGGGATTTCAAGGCTCCTTCTCTCCCTTGTCTTATGGTTCCTTATCTTGAAATCAGGCTTGGGCTGGAGGACAGCTTCAAAAAGAGAGCTGCCCTCTAGCAGCCTTTCAAAACAGAGGACTGCCTTCTGTAAAGCAGCACACGTCACCCTAATCCATGGGGTTGCAATCACGGAGTTGTTAAAGCTATAGACCTTGTGAGCAGTACCCACACATGGCTTCTCTAGGCACCCAAGGAAAGCGGACCACAGTTCAGTGTGGATGGGATGTTGCCATGCTGCAAGGGAACAAAGGCAGCAGAAAAGAAAAGCACATCGCTAGGCCCCACTGCCCTCAAAATCCAACAGATCTTCCTCTCTGCAGAGACACCACAACATTTGATTGCTTTCATTTCTTCAAGAAATCGGAAATTTTGCTATTCATGTCATTGGGGTAGGTTAGATCAGAACCAGGATGACAAAGTCCCCTTCATTTCTGTCTTCCCTGCAGTTTGGTGTGCAGCTAATTGTATCTGGATGAATAATTCTAATAAAGCTGTGACCTTTAATGCCAACTGTTGGTTTTAATTTTAATTCATAGGCAGTCGTCTCAGTGTGAGCTCTTCTTGGACGTGAGCAGCAGAAAGGCCACTGTGAATATTTACATTTACACACACATACAGGCACACGGAGGCACAGACACAAAACAAATACAGGCACAAGGAGGTATCCCACGGGGTGAATTCTTATATTGTAGATCTTTTAAAAGGGAACAGCACATTGCCGGCTTTGGAAATAAAATTGTATCAATTCCTCCGAATCAAAGAGGAGTCAAAGGGATGAAAAAGGCATTCATAACTAGAAAGCAGCCCCCACAGCTCATGAATAGACTAATTATGTGACAGCCCCACAGGCAAATGCAAAGTTACCAACACAATTGCCTTTGGAACTCACAGAGGGGTCAGACACTACCCTTGGAATATTATCTTCTGTAGGAGAACACCTGGGCCCTGTACTTAACAGGGCTATTCAAAAAAACATAACAAGGGGCAAATAGGAGGTGGTAACAGCTGTTCAAAGCACATGGAAACTTGCCACGGAGATGATTTTGAAGGCTTATATCTCCCAGGTTCCCCCCCCCCCTCTCCTTCTGCTTTGCAAGAATCTACTGACAGAGGAGTCTTATTTTTTATTGTATTTTTTTTTTTTGCCAGAGTGCTTTCTAGGCAAAGTTGGCAAGAGATGGCAAGCCTTTATCATAGGCAGGAATGACTGATGGTTACATCGTTCGGGTTTGAGTGCCAGTTCAATGTTGAGACAAATATGACCCAGGTTTTTTTTAGTATTCTTCCTGGTTAGCTGTTTATCGCGCATTCATCCCAATTTACTTGCAGAAAACTCATGCAGAGGTTAGGTTATAGCCGATCTTTCTTGAGCATTCATTCTGATTTGTGGGTTGTTTTTTTTGGGGGGGGGGGGGAATTATACAACAATGAGCATTCATCTTGCATTCATTCTGATTTGCTTACAGGGAGCTCATGCCACTTCCCATTAACCATTTGTTCACCCCACGCTTTTCTCTGTCACTTTCCTCATGGCAAAATGGTCTCTTTTGTTAAAAGTGGTTTTGTCGCACCTGGACACTTTAATCCACTTCAGTTGTGCAAATCTAAATCTGCCACCATGCTCTCGAATCCATCCCGCAAAATACCAACCGTGCAAAGGCACCCAAAATATGCCTTCCATTATGGCTTCTGTGGGGTTGCAGGAGGCACTGTTGCAACATCTGCCTCTCTTGCAGTGCTCAAGTAATGCTGAAAGTGCCATACCATTAGAGAAGAAGCTCATGCTGTAGTTACTTCCTGTGCTAGCGCTTTACAGTGTATGTGGGTATGTGGCCCTAATAAGAGCCATCAGGTTCTGCTTCAGAAAGGGTTGACAAAGCATAGAATAAACCAGTTATTTCCTGCCCAGATTCCAGGGGTGGATTGCAGGATCTGGAATGGATTCCATAGTCTGGCCTGAAGCATAGACCTCTCTGCCCATGCTCTAAAGCAGCCTTCCCAAGATGTGCTGGCTGTAATCCAAAACATCTGGAGGACACACGGGTTGGAGATAGCTGTTCTAAAGCCTTTGGTGTGTGGTAATCACAGTGATATCGCTATCTCCTGCCATGGCTGATGCATCTAGCAGAGACGAAGACTAGTTGAGTATTTCTCTGCATTTGAAGAACACAGAGTTTCTGTAAAGATTTAGAATATTTGGTAGCAAGGATGGGAAATCAACGTCACTTTTTGCATTAGAAATAGCTGGAATTAAAACTAACCCCGAGTTGTGGAGTGTTTCACACACTGTTGATTGGGTGCTACCCCATTAGAAATAATAAAGCATTCTTTGTGAGTCCTGACTTGTCTGGTTAATTCACACATAATAAACCATTATCCTGTTACATAAATGTTTCATAGGTTTTGGTGGTTCTTTTTGTTTTGTTTGGGATGGGTTTTTCTTTTCTTTTCTTTTTGCATTTGCTGTGCTAGGATCCATGACTATCATATGGTTTTAGAATTTATAATCTAATTCAATTCATGCTTCATTTCTGAGAGAGTCTGAAGTGATTCAGTATGTGTGGTTTTAACTAAAATAATATTTTGTTAGCTACTAATATCCCTATGAGATGAAGTAATACCATTCCGTGTTCATCTTAATTAACCAACATTAACTATCATTAGACTTTTATATGGTACAATGCACATTGCTTCATAACTTCAGCTTAGATCTCATCCAGCTAGATTATAATGCATAATATCAATCATGACTTCCTCTCCTAATGCCTAGCTCTGGTTTGAAAAGTTAAGGTCAGTGTTAAGTGTTACACTTCAGATGAAAAAGGTAAAATCTATGTTAATTAACAGTGTTAATTAAATGTTAATCAGTTAAATGAAAGCATTTTTCATCCATTTCCCCCACTAAATTGTGGTCAGGTAACCTTGCATACATTGCTGGAGATGTCAGAGGAGTGTGTGATCACTCAGGGGAAGGAAGCCTACGACAAGTGCTGTTGCCAAGCTAAAAAAAATTGCTTATCTTGCCCAGAAAGGTCTAATTTAAAGGAGGAGCCCAACATCCAGACTGGTACAAATAGGAAATTGCAACTTGCCTTTCCACCAGATGGCTTTGTGTCAGACGCAGGAATCATTCTAGACTTTCTGCTGCAGTTTGCTTTCTATGGCTTATGCAAGGGTGTGTGTGGGGAAGCACTAAATATGCAGCACACCCTCCCCAGCTGTACCCCATCTCTCCAAGCCACCCCCTTAACCAGCCCTGCTTCGTATTCTGTTGAATAGTTTTATCTGGTTGGAATGTGATCTTCAAGTGTGACAATGCTCCTTGGGTGCAGAATATAAAGAGGTGTGTGCGCATAGAAGCTAGCCTACTGTATGAAGGTAAAAATCACATTTGTTGCTTTGCCACAGAAAACACCAATTTTTGCCAATGGCCCTGCCCAACATTGGCACATGGCCCTTGAAAAGTTCCCATAAGGGAATGCTGCCCTTAGTCTGGAAAATGCTTCCAGCTTCATATGGGATATGAAGGAAAGGCATAGGCAGCATCAAGCCCACCTATCTCTAATATTCTTCAAACCAATGGGTGACATCCAGCTGTGTCTTTCTCTGCAGGAAGGCCACCATGCTCTCGAATCCATCCCGCAAAATACCAACCGTGCAAAGGCACCCAAAATATGCCTTCCATTATGGCTTCTGTGGGGTTGCAGGAGGCACTGTGGGGTTGCAGGAGTGGAAAAGGTATGTGAGAGGAAGGATATTTTTTGGTGTGTCTGAAAACCTGGAGAGTCACTGCCAGTCAGAATCAACAATACTGAGCTACATAAGAACTGACCCAGCCGTCAATGGGATAGCTGTGAATGGAAATAGTCACATTGTTGTTGTTGTTATTTTGCAGATCATGTAGTCATTATGATCAGTAAAACTAGAGAATCTTAATGGAGTGTAAAAAAAACTTATGGTGCAACAAATCAACTATCAACTATAAGAAATGCTATATCTATATAAATATTTGACCAGCTATACAGAATAAGATCCATCAGACTACAGGCTTAAAAATCTGTCCCACATCTTTAAAATACTTAGGAAAATTAATCCCCAAAAGCTTAAACTATAAAAATAAATTACAATCCCCTTATCAGAATGATTAAACTCATCAAAACTATTAACCAGATACTGGACAATTGGAATAAACTGAAAAGTATTCTTAACACATTTATTCATGGAGGGAAGAAAACATGAATTGGACTCACTGCTATGTGGTAAAGCATCCTACTATTCCTGCCCCACCCACCTGGTGACATAGGACCCATGACACCATGGGAAAGGACTGGCTTTAAAATAAAACATGACTTCTATAGAGACACCAAGCCTATAGTAAGGGATTTACTACAGGAGAAACTTGCAGAAAGAACTCATGCATGGATACAAATACTGTACATCAGAACCCTCATCTTATATCCACCCTGAAGGTTTATCAAGCAAGCCACACAGAATTTACCTAGTTTCAAAAATGCATTGAAACAAAGGAAATCTAATGATAAGAGTATAATGTCAGAGGTGTATTAAATTCTACTAAGGGAAACAATGGACTCTACTGATAGCCTAAAAACATTGGTAGGAAGATGACACAGGAGTGCTCATTCATTCCAAAAAAGGTAGGCCATCTGGGTTAAAAGTCATTTCATTCTACTTCCATGTGTCTCAAAGAAATGCCTACAAAGCTGTACACAGATGGTATCCGTCTCCCCACAACCTGAACAAAATCACTAAGTGTACATGTCCAAAATGTTGCAGATGGTAGGGGGAGACAGATACCGGTACTTACTTTCATATTTGGTGGATCTGTCCTGTAGTGCAAATCTTTTGGAAAAGGGTGTTCTATGAAGCAGGTTTGATTGAGTCTCAAACATTGACATTAGCCAGCAAGTACAATGGCTCCTTGGAGCTCTACTATCTTTTAAACAGCTTTGAACTTGTAGGAACCCCTGCAGTGGTCTACTGAACCAGCTGTATATAAATTGACTGAGCAACACATTCTTCAACAGGACTGAACAAATGAGCATTTTTGTAGTATACTTGCTTTAGCTACCTTGAATATGGAATGAAAGTATGCCCCCAAAGCTTAGCTGGTACAAAAAGAGAAAGGCAATAGGATTGTATCAAGCCAAATCTGCAACATAGTACAGTGGTACCTTGGGTTACAGACGCTTTAGATTACAGACTCTGCTAACCCGGAAATAGTACCTCGGGTTAAGAACTTTGCTTCAGGATGAGAACAGAAATTGTGTGGCGGCGGCGAGGCGGCAGCAGGAGGCCGCATTAGCTAAAGTACTATCTCAGGTTAAGAACAGTTTCAGGTTAAGAACGGACCTCCAGAATGAATTAAGTTCTTAACCCGAGGTACTACTGTAAAGGAAAAAAATATTGGGTTTTTGCAGTTGGCTTCCAGTGATTTCCTTGCTTTGTCTGATCTCACACACTGTCTATGAAGCCTAGTACACAGTGGCAAACTGAACAGTTGGCAAGTGTCAATGATTGAGATCCACCTGGACAGACTATGGCTTTCTTCCATAATCAAAGAAAGCATGCACCATCTGCATTTTATTCTTGGAGTATACATGCACTATAGGAAGTGTCAAGTGCATGAGTTCATGTCTTCACATAATGCATTTTGTTCTGGTTCCTGTGGCAGCAAGTTTTTGGTGACCATGCTTGTGCTGTTTGTGGGGGAGAGCATTTAATTTTTTTATTATTAGTGGCAGATCACTTTCAGTGCACTATTATTGGTTTTGAAATGTTGCTTTTTAAAATTATTCTTGCATTTATATTTCACTTTTCCACCAAGGAGCTCAAGGTGGCATATAGCACCCCCCCCCTCATTTTATCCTCACAACAAACCTGTAAGGCTGAGAAATGGTGGCTGGCCCAAGGTCATGAACCCTAGTCTACCAGGTCCTGATCCGACACTCGGACCACTGCACCACACTGGCTCATACAAGTACAAATAGTGCATTTGTATGGATTGTTTTTTTGGATGGACTGTTGTTAAAACCGTGTTTATGGAAGACAATCTTACTTGACTATGAGTGAAGGCGATTTGGATGGACTTTATTGCTGCAAGTCACCTTGCTAATCTTCTGTAGGACACGATAAATAAATAAAAATTAGGTAAGACAGATCACAATATTATATGTATGCGGCAGCAAATGAAAACTTTCAAAAAATCTAACCCGGTATCTAACCCATATAGACATACAAAAAAACTGCATACTCTCTGCTGTTGGAGATCTGCTCAAGATCAGGCAAGATTTAGAGAAATCTGGGAAATAATTAGGAAAATAGATGGAATTACAAATGATACATTTGAATGAGACCCTGTGGTTATTCTGCTGGGAAACTCAAGGGACACAGTGCTTAAGAAATGACAGAACTATGGTAGCCAACAATATGCTGGTTGTGGTCCAACATAGCATAGCTGCCAATATGTCTGACGCTCTTTAGCCGACTAACCCAGTCCTGTTCTAGAGAAAGATGTGCCTCAGACAAATAATTATTTGTATTTTATGGCTCCCTGTATTTTGCCATTTCATATTTTGCAATGGAGTATCTTGAAAAGCTTTCATGGCCGAGAATAAATAAGTCCAAGATTTCGCCTCTGCATGAAAAACACACCTTAATATTGTTCCTGTTTAAGACATCAAAGTTTGCTATGTTAATTGCAGGACTTCCAACCACAACCTCTGGAACAGAAATAAATGATGCAGAGAGAAAAGAATTCAGTTATGTTACCTTATTTTAGTGCATCCTCCCCAACCCCCTGCCTGCCCTTTATGGGCTTTACTTTATCTTCAAACTACATCTGCTATTTTACATGACTGACTATCATTAAGGCAGTTCCTATTTTGGGGCTCAAGTGTTTGAAACCTTCTGGCTGCTGAGAGGATGCTTTTCAGTCTGAAGCTGCACAGCTAATGAAAAGAGGAGCTTAACCATATGTTAGGCCAGTGGTCCTGAGTTTCTGTTCTCGGGAGGCATTATTCCCCCCACCCCAGCATAGAAGATGAAACATACACTTACCCTGCCTAAATAGAGCCATGGCCTGCCAACAATATTCCTATGGAAGGCAGCAAGTGTGTAACCAGCAGCCTAAGTAACTGGGGATGAAGAAAGATGTGATGTGTAAGGAACAGCCACAACATCCCATTCTTCTTCTATTGATGGCCTTGATATAACATCTAATCAACATCTCTCTCTCTCTCTCTCTCTCTCTCTCTCTCTCTCTCTCTCTCTCTCTCTCACACACACACACACACACACACACACACACGTATACCTAACCTAAGCTATCCACCACCTGTATTTTCAGGTTTGGGGTCTCAACTAATGAAGGTTCACAGACAATTTGAGCATAGGAAGCTGCCGGATATTGAGCCGGACCCATTGGTCCATCTGGTTCACTGTTGTCTACATGGACATGGATTAATAGCCATTGGTGAGTCTGTAATAGAATGAAGGGGTGGGGTGGGGAGACAGACTAGGACTGGCTTCAGGCGAGAGGGGTCCTAGGCAAAGTGTCCTCCAGTGGGCCCTTTTTTTCTGTGAGTGGGTCTGGTGGGTTTGCCTTGCTATAGTGGCAGTGCCCTAAGAGTTGGGTGAGTCCACTCACCCTTTTAATTTGCCATAATGACACAGAGCAAAGCTAGATCAGAGGCAATGTGGGAAATTAAAAGCATGGCTAGATTCTACTTCCTGATACTGGTTGCAGAGATGTGTCAGCAAAAAAGTTTGGGGGCGGGGGGGGGGGGCAGTTAGCTGCTCAAGGATGTCAGGTGCTGATGAACATGCCCCGGAGGGGACAGATGGTGGATAGCTAAGGTTAAGGATATATATATATATATATATATATGCAGGTTTTGGTGTCCTCAGGTATCTTCCCGTGTAAAAGTTGGGGTGTCTAGGCGACGTTTCGACGAGGTCTCACTCGTCATCTTCAGGCTGGTGCTTTCGGCTTCTTGTTACTGGAACAGAGCAGGATCTCAGTGTTTGAGTTCCTATAAATACTGTTGAGGAGGTGTGGCCTCCAATGTTTTGGGCAGAGAGGAAGTCCCAAAACATTGGAGGCCACACCTCCTCAACAGTATTTATAGGAACTCAAACACTGAGATCCTGCTCTGTTCCAGTAACAAGAAGCCGAAAGCACCAGCCTGAAGATGACGAGTGAGACCTCGTCGAAACGTCGCCTAGACACCCCAACTTTTACACGGGAAGATACCCGAGGACACCAAAACCTGCATTCCTGTACCCGTGAAAATCTACGAAAGCAAATATATATATATATATATATATATATATATATATATATATATATCACCTACCAGGTAAAAAGCAAACCACAATAATATAATTATTAAAACATACTAAAAAACTTCAACAGGATTATACAATTTCATGGGTGCTGCCCAAAGCTTGGGAACAAGTTTGAGTGAGCAAGTTTGTACTCCACTGCCAAAACTCTTTGCCAATTGCATGAAAAGGGGTCAGTAGTTAATCCAAGCCAACCCTGCATTATGATACAGAATTATAAAATAGAAGGAAGTACCTCCAAATATACTTTCCCCCAGCACTGAGCCCCCATATATGCATGTGCAACCAGAAGTGTGCAGCTTCTAGATTTGATGAGATCCAGGACTGTGCATTCTGAGCGGAAATGCTCGTAAGGGGATTATATCCAATGTGGACAGAAATCAGTGTAGTGCTTCATTGTACTGAAGTACACAGAACCAGTGTAGTGTGGTGTTTGGTTGGAGTGGAACTTGGGAAAGCCATGAAACTCAAAGCTAAACTGGTTTGCTTGGACCCCATTCTAAGGGGTAGGAGAACACTGTAAAGGCAATTGGGATCCCACCAAGAAATGAAAGGTGGCGTTTCATTGTAGTAAAAAAGCACAACCTTGGATTCCCTGGGTTTAATCTAAGACTAAGTCAACCAAGAACAGCTTTCCTATGGTCCCCCGCCCCCCAGAAGAGAATCACTGGATCAGAAACATATAGTCTTCTCCTGCTGTTTGCCAATCAGAGTTACAAACCCAGTGTGGCATGCCATGTACCCAGTGGCCCTGTAGTTTGTTTATTTCTAATTTTTTGTCCAAAAGATTCTAGGAAAATGCACACTTTTGAATCTCTCTCCTACCACTTTTAAGGTTAGGAGAAAATTGTTTTATTCAAGCCAACCATTGAAGACGGAAAACAGAAAGATCACTTTCCCAAATATGATGTTTGCCCTTATGGCTTTGGGCCAAAAGGCTGGAGGTTAATTTCACTTCTGTGAAAAGGGCCAATACCACAGGTTACCTGCTATGAGTTATTTGCTTTAATGCATTGATTACTGGGTGAGTTCTTTGCCATTTGTTTTGCCAGATGTCAGATGTAATCATGGTGGTTTATTCTGACCTTAAGGTCTATTAATCTTGTTTTTTGGGGGGAGATTAAGTTAAGTCAGAAATTTTCATCTGAAGAAAAGCCTCCAGCTTCCAAAACAATTGAGGGATGGGTTCTTTGCTCATCAAAGAGTAACAGAGTTTTTTTAATTCATATATTACATTGAGGTTCTCTTTGGCTTAAATATAGCTGTGTGGCATATAATTATAAAAAACATTTTCTAGCCAACAAGTAGTATTATGAATTATGAATTATTATTATTATTATTATTATTATTATTATTATTATTTACATTTAATTAATTAAATTTGTATCCTGCCCTTCATCCAAGATCACAGGGATGTTCGCAACATGAAAACACAAAATGAGAACACAAAACACATAATAACAAAAACAAACCAATAACCCCATTCCCACAAGCCCATTAAAAAGCCATAGAATGTTAATCAGCTGAGTGCCTGGTTATAGAGAAATGTTTTTGCCTGGTGCCTTAAGATATGCAATGAAGGCACCAGTTAAGCCTTCCTGGGGAGAGCGTTCCACAAATGGAGAGCCACTGCAGAAAAGGCCCGTTCTTGTACTGCAGCCTCCTAGACCTCTTGTAGAGGAGGCACCCAAAGAAAGGCCTCATATGGTTATTGCAGGATTTGAGTCGGCTCATAGGCAGTCCTTGAAGTACTGCGGCCCTGAGCCATTTATATCAACAGTACAATTTACATAGGAAGAACTACGTACTAGAGTCTGCATTCTCTCACTTACCTTGTCACCAATGTTACTCAGACCCTATCACCTGCCTTCTGTCAATCCTGCCAGCTCCTGTCTTGCCAACTGCCTTGCCACAATCCTTCTGGCTCTAGAAAATGGCCTTCCATGCACTAGGTAACTTTACAAATATGGCTGTGACACCCCACCCCACAATGAAGATGGGTGCTGGGTAACGTGGCCCTATTGTGGGTGTGTTAATAGATAAAAAACTTTCACTGTACAGTGGTATCTCGGGTTACATACTTTTCAGGTTGCATATGCTTCAGGTTACAGACTCCTCTAACCCAGAAATAGTACCTTGGTTAAGAACTTTGCTTCAGGATGCAAAGATGCAAACAGAAATCGTGCTCTGGCGGTGCAGCAGAAGCGGCAGGAGGCCCCATTAGCTAAAGTGGTACTTCAGGTTAAGAATAGTTTCAGGTTAAGAACGGACCACCGGAACGATTAAGTACTTAACCCAAGGTACCACTGTATTTCACAGATTAGAGGTCTAGACTTAACTGTCTGTGGTAGTGCTTAAGATTAATCAACAGTGAGGTGTTCTACTGTGAAGGCTTCCTGGTGTCCACTCAGAGGTTCAAAGTATGAGTGGCACTTCTGGACCAAACTGTATTTTTATTTAATTACACACATGAGAATTTAATGCTCAGTGGTTTCATAAATAAGGCACAAAGTTTATGTTAAAGCACAAACTCTTTCCAGAGAAACTCTTAAACAGGACTCTGCTAAACCTAGTCTCAGGTACAGTACACTTTCCTCAGCTAGAATGGCTATCAGTGTACTAACCAGCAACACTCACTCAGCCCCTTATAGGATTTAACTTCTCCACAGAGAATAAAAATCAAGTGGCCCTGCCTAGCTAGCCCCATTCACATAGTCAGACTATGGCCCACAGACAATCCTTATCTGTCCTCTCCTGGACAGAAATTCATCATCTTATTGCTAAACGGTTAGCAGCAGCTCACTTAAACGCCACCCTCTTTCTCTTGATTGGCTAATGGTTTCACCAGCTCCCACTGGTTGCTGAGTCACCTGGAGGCAGACCCAGGGCCTGCCTGTCACTATGGTGACTGGCATCCCACAGCATAAATGATACTGATATAAATGTTGACTTAGCAGAGGGGGGCATGGTGCCTTGAGAGGGTGGAGTCAGCGTGGCCCCTTGAGAAGTCAGGGGGCAGGACTGAAAACTCCTACATTCAAATGTTTAAATCCATAGCTAGAGTGGCCTTAGCTAGCTGAGCAATCAGAGAGGTCTAATTTGAATGTCAGACACTTCGTAATAAGAAATCAAGAAGAAGAAGAAGAAGAAGAAGAAGAAGAAGAAGAAGAGGAGGAGGAGGAGGAGGAGTTTGGAATTGATATCCCGCTTTATCACTACCCGAAGGAGTCTCAAAGCGGCTAACATTCTCCTTTCCCTTCCTCCCCCACAACAAACACTCTGTGAGGTGAGTGGGGCTGAGAGACTTCAAAGAAGTGTGACTGGCCCAAGGTCACCCAGCAGCTGCATGTGGAGGAGCAGAGACACGAACCCGGTTCCCCAGATTGCAAATCTACCGCTCTTAACCACTACACCACACTGGCTCTCAAGAGAATCAAATAATCAACCGCAGGATGCTGGGATATGATTAGCAGTGCACAGGAAGTTAGAATCCCATGAGGAAGCCACGTGGCAGAGCAAGTGGGTGGACAGGCATTATAAAAACCCTACACCCTACAAAAAGTTCACACTCCTGTATCTTTCTCCAAGCATGACAGCACATTGTTTTCCTTTTTTTTTTTTTTTTTGCCATTCCTTGACTTTCATTTCAGCTCATGCCTGAAGTGTTAGAGATGGAGTGCATAAAATTACGGCTACAGAGGGGAAATCGAAAGAGGACGTCAACATGGGACCAAGTCTTTCGATAGTCCTTCAGAAGGCCCACTTGTAAAGGAAGTTATATTTGGAAAAGAGAGCCTTCTCAGAAGAAAGGGCCATTGAGTAAATCCCCCTGATATGTTTACAGTCGGGTTGGAAGGCAAAGTGAAACCGAAGAAAGGCAAGGGCCGATGATATAAGCCACGAGTCAATCAAGCGAAAAATATACCTATGAGCCTCTCTCATTCTAATATTTGTTTTTCCCCCCTATGATGTTTTAATAGCATTCGGCTTGCCCTAAATGAATTCTCCAGAACTCTTAATTTTCTAATGGCAGGAACGGAACATATGAAGCAACCCCACACCAGCAGCGGCGAGGGCCAACGCCAGTTTGCGAGAGAGTTACGTTACAACACGTGAGCGAGCTGGCTGTTTGTTTTTGCAAGGTTTAAAATATTGTTTCTTTACTTTTTCCCTCTGACTCTCGAGAACTCTGGCATTTGACTAATTTGCCGTGTGTTTAAGGCTGGTAGCAATATTGGAAAAGAAATACGATAATCGCATGCTGCCACAAAGCATTTCTGTACCTCGCTTTCTTTTTCCAGCTCCAGTTTCACATGTGTTGGTTCAATGGAATATTCAATAGACATTTATAGGAAATAAATTGAGAGATGGATGTAAACCATATGGCATCTGGAGGTTTATTTGTAAAGCTCTTGCATCAAAGCTTTCTCCAGATCACACCATATTAGCTATGTTTTTCCAGTCCAGCAGAATAAGGAAGGTAACCACAGACTTCCTTGATGGAAAACACATGAACACCAGTGCTGATCTTGAAAAAGCTACCTAGAGGAACCGTTTGAGGAGCATCATTTGAATAATTTTGTAACAGGGATTGTTTGGACATGCATCTGACCCTTAAAACCAAAGATCCTCTGCTAGATCTTCCACCCCTGATTTCTACACCAAGGAGCCTCTTTGAGGATTAAAAAAAAAATCTTCTGTGTAATGCCTGTCAAGTTCCATCATCTGTTGTGGCTATTGCCTTGATGCTTTTCTCCTGTGGTGTGCCTGGCATACAAATATGGCCCAATGCACAAAACAGTTAAGCTAAAGTTAGGATGTAGTGGATTTTGTTCCAGCGAAAGTGATGGCATTTCCAGCCTGAGCCAATAGGAAGCCTAGATCGCCCTATGAAATATATTGTGTCTGTTAGCACTTGTGGATTTGCAAAATTCTTCTGTACATTAGCATATCTTATGGGACCCCCAAAACTGAATACTCTTCCATGTAGGTAACCAGCTTCCATCTCACCTCCCAACTTCCATGCGCCCTGCAGTGTGGTCAGAATCAGGTTTGGATTGCAGGCTGCAGGGGCGCCAACTTGAATAAAATGTGGGGGCCCAGATAAGCCCTGCCCCACATAATTAATCACATGACACAGTGCACACACACACACCATTTGAATGGGAATGCCCCCTCAAATATTTTATTGTGGGGGCCGAAGCCCCCACGGCCCCTAGGAGTTGGCTCCTATGCCAGGCTGTGGTACACAGGAGGAGGAGGGGGAAACAGGAGGAGGCCTGACTGATGGGAACCTGGGATGGAGGAGGGCAGAAATCCCCTTTCCACTGATTTTATTCACCCTGACCTTCCTGAAGAGTGAAGAGCCTCAGCGCAGGCTGGGGAGGGTTTGAGCAGCCAAGTGGGGAGGTGTAACAGCAACTGAACAGGATGTTGCAGTCTTGCTACCTAGAACCAGGTGCCCACCTTTGCAGATGGGAGCAGACCCATCCACTGTGATGGAGCATGCACTTGAGTTCTGGAGGTGGAGACACCTGAAGCAGGGCTGTAACTGGTGATCTCAGCATATAGGCAAGTTCATATTCAGGATGTGTGAATCAGTCTATTGCAGGGGTCAGCAAACCTTTTCAGGAGGGGGTCGGTCCACTCAGACCTTGTGGGGGGCCGGACCCACCCTCTCCCAAAAACACCCCCCTCCCAAAAGCACCCCCCTCTCCCGAAAGGACCCCCCTGCCACCACTCAAGCCGCAGCCGCCAACACCGCCTCATCTTCGGCAGCATCATTGTTGTCCTGGGCCTCAGCCAGGGGTCCGTGGGGCACAAAGCCCATGCTGCTGGCCTGGGCGGCAGAGGCAGCCCCGCTGCCACCGCTTCCTCCCGCTCGGCTCTTGGCCATACATGGCCACCTCAGCGGGAAGGAAGGGGCATAGCCCAGAGGCGTCTGCAGCCCATCCGAAGCCGCACCAGCATCGCGGAAGTCAGTCCCCACGCGGCGAGGCCTCCGCGCCATGCCAATTTAGCACAGGGACTGACTGAGCGGGCGGCAGGGTCCGCAAGGTTTGTGGGCCTGATTAATGAGCCCGGTGGGTCGCATCTGGTCCCCGGGCCTTAATTTGCCGACCCCTGGTTTATTGCCTGTCCATGTCCCTTTTGCTCATCTATTACTCTGGTTCCTCCCTGCTTCTGCATTACCCCCTACATTATTCTCAAAACAAACAAAAAAACCTGCACCAAAAAATCCCATTTTAAAACACATGTAAGTATGCATTTCTAAATGTATTTCCCTTCAAAATCTGCCTTTCTAAATATATTGGATCTCAAAATATGACTTTCTAAACATGTTTACTCTCAAAATAAGCATTAAACATATTTTGATTGGCTATTTGAGCTGAGAGCTGCATCAGAACATTTGGAAAGTGTGAAAGCCAGTTGATAGCTCCGTTCTGATCTGCAAATTAAGCTGGCAGATGTAGATCAGGGCAGTTCATCTTGGAATTCATAAAGATCAAATTTCCCATGTATATTCACAGTTCATAGAGGGAAAAGGAAACCCTGGTACTAGGGAACTAAGAAAGGGTTGCAAGGATGCAGAAAAGGTAGCCCACTTTTTTTGTGTGTGTACATGTTTAGATAATGCAAGTAGGATGCGGGTGGCGCTGTGGGTTAAACCACAGAGCCTAGGACTTGCCGATCAGAAGGTTGGCGGTTCAAATCGCTGGGACGGGGTGAGCTCCCGTTGCTGGGTCCCAGCTCCTGCCAACCTAGCAGTTCGAAAGCATGTCAAAGAGCAAGTAGATAAATAGGTACCGCTCCGGCGGGAAGGTAAACGGCGTTTCCGTGCGCTGCTCTGGTTTGCCAGAAGCGGCTTAGTCATGCTGGCCACATGACCCGGAAGCTGTTCGCCGGCTCCCTCAGCCAATAAAGAGAGATGAGCGCCGCAACCCCAGAGTCAGTCACGACTGGACCTAATGGTCAGGGGTCCCTTTACCTTTATCCAGATAATGCAAGTAGATGATCATGAAGGGAGAAACGAAGAAGGTTGCTAGAATCCTATGTAAGAGCCTGTTGAATCGGGTCAGTGGCCCAGTACTCCAGCCTCCTGTTCTTACAGTGGCCAACCAGATGCCTTTGGGAAGCCCCAAAGCAATACCACAGTGCTCTCCATACTTGTGAACCCAGCAATAGGTGTTCAGAGGCATACCGCCACAGACAATGGAAGTAAGACGCAGCCATAGACAACCTCATCCTTGTTGAATCTTTCTAGTCCTTTATTAAAGCCATCCAAGTTGCCCTTTTCTTTTTAGTCCTGCATGCTGCCTTCACACTTTGAAGTGCCCAGCCTTTGCCTCTCCCTTCCTCAATTTTTAAACTTTCAGGTGCCTTATACTTCTATGCAAAAACACCAATTTTCCTGGTGCTAGAAATAAAAAAGTCACTTATAATGAGTGGCTATGTTTAAATGATGTGTTTTTAAAAACCAAGATACTTTTTTGTGCATATACAGCTATTTTATTTAACAACCACATTATTAGCAAGGTGGCGCATTCTTAAAGGTAGCAAAACCTATTGATTTGTCTGAATGAGAAATTTGTGCTCCCAAGTGTGTTTGTTTTAGCAGAATAAAACAATCGCTTCCTGGAGTATGGCAACAACAAGTCTTAACATCTGAAATCAAATTAAATTGTATTCTCCTGCAGCACGCTTTATAAATCATAATGAAATGCTACAAGCCCGTGTGTGTGTGTATGTGTATATTTATAAAAATGTTCATTTACCTTCCAAAATAATTTTCATTTTTCAACGTCAGCCCTTTTGTCGCCACTTAGTTCATTTGTAATGATTTTTATGTTCAACTTTTATATGAAGAGTTCTTTTTAAAAAGCCACTAGTTTAACACTTACTCGTAATTATAATAATTATTAAAAGAATAAGTCAAAGTTTCCTCGTTGTGGCTTACCTACCACAGGGTTGAAACTAAGGGACCTGCCTGTCTGAGACTCTATGACATGCCTTGACATCAAGATCTACATTGAGAAAGAAAGAACACTTGTTAAGCAAAGGCAATCGTGAAAAGAATTCAGATGCTAACTATGCTTCAAATAGTTAAAAACAATATATAAGAAGAGCCTGCAGGATCAGGCCAATGGCCCATCGAGGTCAAAATCCTGTTCTCACAATGGCCAACCAGATGCCCGTTGGAAACCTACAAGCAAGACCTGAGCTCAAGAGCAACTCTCCCCTTCCATGGTTTCCAGTAACTGCTGTGTTACTTTTATTGTTGTTAGCTGCTCTGAGCCCGGCTTCAGCTGGGGAGGGTGGGATATAAATAAATTATTATTATTATTATTAATAATAATAATAATAATTACTACTACTACTACTACAACTATGCAGAACCATTGCTACCTCCAAGTGAGGTGGTAGAGCATAGCCATCGTAGCTGGTAGCCATCAATAGCCTCCTCCTCCATGAATTTGTCTAACCCTCTTCTAAAGCCACTCAAGTTAGTGGCCAACTGAGGGAGGGAGTTCTATAGTTTCACAATGCACACCCGCCAATCATGTAATGTCATTAAGACACTGTGCGTTTTACAGGAAGGCAACCTTGCTCACCTTTGTAGGGGCTCCGAAGAACCCGTTGCTGCTGCTGCAGGAATCCCGGGAAAGAGCTTCTTTCTGGAGCTTCACATATCAGCAGTGATCACTTCACAACCCTGCTGCCTTCCTTCTTTCCATTCCATTATTAGGCTGGGGTGGAAGCTTTGTTCCTCTCCTTCTGTGGAGAAAAAGAAAGCTTGTCCCCTGTTTCTCCACCCCCACCAATGGGAACAGAAGGGCTATTGCCTGCTGAAGATGTGCAAAGTAATTGAGACCCCCGTGAGATTGGGTTTAAAAGGGAAGGAAGAAGAAGGCTTCTCCTTTCCCTTTTAAGCCCAATATCACCGAGACCTCAAAGGGGTGGGTAAGGCTAGCAAAGGCCGGCAAAAGCCTTTAGCAATCTCTCGCTTGCCAATTTAAATCACCAGCCTCTAGCCTGAAGGCTCCTCCAAACTTCCGCTTGTGCCATGCCTAGAAAGCACAGGTCCCAACCTGTTCTTTAGCAACCAATCGGAATGAATGGCAATCTGAGAAAACCCAAATTGCTGTTTGCTCCATTGAGCTCTAAAGAGCAGTTTTCCCCAGGGGAAAGCAGTGGGATAAGAGGAAGTGTGGATAAGCCCTGAGTCTTGTTGCTTAGGGTAGAAACTGGGCTGCACAGTCAGTGCAGAATTAAACCCTGTCTTCCCGTCCACCAGCTGATACTACCAGTGATGTCCGCTGATGGCTGGGTGTGGGTTTGGAAAAATGGCTTGGTAGGCCAATTTGGATCCCCTAGTAGGCCATGACTGGCCTGTGGACTGTAGATCCCCACCAACCACACAAGTTTACTGTGACATGCAGACAGGATCATAGAGCCCATAGGAATCAATAGCATTAGTCCACAGCCATCCAAAAACATGACTGCTGCATAAATATGAGGTAAATGAAAGGAAGCATGCCAAAGGTGCTTAAAAGGAGGAAAGCATTTAGAAGGTTGAAAGTAAGGAAGACAACTAGCTCATTTCATCATGTAGCATCTCTTGAATTCTGAGGAAGAGTCCAAGGAGGTTTGAAGAACATACTGGATTTTTGAGAACACTTCTGTAAAGAGAAGTCATGATGGCTCACTGAACTAGCAGGATTCTGACTGCACGTGTGACAAATTATGTGATTAGCAATCATGCCGTGGGTTTAAATAAATAAATACATACGTACATGCGTACGTACATACATACATACATACATACATACATACATATGAGGCATTGGAGGGCAAATGTCCTCAGAAATGAAGAACACAATGAGGGCAGATTTAAGCGCCGCTGTTTAATGTAAGAAAAAATTGCACCTCCCATGTGGCAATCTACAAGAGTAAAAAAAAGTTCCCATCTGCAGATCCCAAAGGATCTCTGGAAACTAGGCTCATGGGCAACAAATCGGCAGGTGGAAATTTAATAGAAGTTTGCATCTCCTGATGGTAGAATTATGGTAGACTTGAGGGTCATTCAGCTAACTTTATTGGCAGTAGATTCAGATTTAAGAAAAAAAAGGAAGTACTTTCCTTCATGATACCTAATTGTGATTATGGCCCTTGGCTTAGATGGCTTTTAAAAAGGAGTCGACAACTACATGGAAGATAGTAATTCTTGTGTTCTTATCACAGGCATAAAGAGAAGGAAGTCCACATTTTATCAGCTTTTCTCCTTTTCTCTTCACTTGAATAAGAAGAGTGTGTGAGGGAAAGTAGGGTGACAAATGGGACACAGGACTTCAGGGGTATTTTCTGCTCTGTGTTAGATTACAAATTATTATTAGTATTTATAATTTTATCAGTATACCACTCTTCTTTTCAATAGAGCCCAAGGTGGTGAACAACATGATAACAAGTACAGCAATGATGCATAATAACAAAAAAATAAAAAAGACAACTAAAATAAAAATATACACTGTGACACAATAACATCACTGTTAAAAAAAGCCCAGAGCAAAAACCCCCAAAACATGTCCCTAAAACAGGTGAACAAAAATGTTTCTAGGTGATATCTGAAATTTGACAGCATGGAAAACAATCAGCATGGGGAACAACTATACTTCCCCGGGGACAGAATTCTAAAGTCAGGGTGCTGCCACTGAGATGGTACTGTCTCAAGTCACCACACCACAGGGCATGTCTTTGGTGAGATCATGAGCAGACCTTCTCCAGTTGGTCTCAGAGTACAGGCCACTCAGGAATGATGCTAGCTTCAAAAGCTGCTGAGAGCTTGAGGACGACCGACAGGCTAGTACTCCCCCATCTCTCGCCCAATAAAGGTCATAATTCAAGGTGACCAAGGCTTTTTCAGTGCCCTACCTAGGCCTGAAGCCAGACTGAAATGGCTCTGGACATTTTGCTTTATTTGGACACTCCTGCAGCTATTACCCTCTCCATCACCTTGTCCAAGAAAAGGATGGGAGGTAGTTTTTCAATACCTCAGGATGCTGTGGAAGTCAGGATGCAATCTGAACACATGTGTGAACCATAGAGGTAAATACCCAAACAACGGCAAACTTCATATCTGACATTTGGAATGAGAAATATTTAGATACTTGGAAAAGGCCTGCACCTGTGATTTTGGGCAGGATTCTGTCCTTATAATTCTCATTCATTGACTTATTATCTCTATTAATATACGAGAAAACTTTTAGGAGTACGGCATGCAAGACAGCATGTGTTGGACGCAACAAATACCTCTCATAAACTTCAGAGGAAATAACAGGTATGCCAGAAACATCACTTTAAAAATATGCAGCAGACTTCTGGAAACTATTAAAACCCAAATAAACAAAAGAGATTATACTTCAAAGAAATGTCAACAGTTTTTCCTTCTCCTAGAACAGAGCCGTTTTCTCTGATTCAGTCTGCAGCCACATCTGGAAGGTGCTTACTGCTTTATACATTTCTAAATAGTAAGATGTATTTATTGACTTTATGGAAAATAAATGACCAATAGATTTTACGAGACTTCCAAAAGAAGGCTAAATTCACATCCTGGTTTCATGCACATTCTTCTAGGAACAATGAAGAGTTTGTGAGTGGGGAAAAAAAAGAGTATTTCAAAAATCCAAGTTTTTGAAGGGAACTGAACTCCAGTTAGCACCATACAATCATAGTGCCACAGCTGACCTCAAAGGCCATCTAGCTGGTGCCAGAAATCACTGCTACAGCATCTCTGATGTGTGGCCTTTCAGCCGCTGCTTCAAAATCTCTAATGAAGGACAGCTCATCACTTTCTGAAGCCCTCTCTTCCACTGTCAAATAGCGCATCCCATCAGGAAGTACTTCCTAACATTTATTCTGAACCCCTTTTCTTATTATTTGAACCCAGCTGTTCCAGATGCTACCCTCTGAAGTAACAGAAAAGAAAACTGCTTCATCATCTCTGTGACAGCCATCTTCAAATATCTGAAGAACCATCATACTGCTTCAAACACATTGCTTTTCCAAGTTAAACATGTCCCACTACTTCAACATTCTTTTATAGGACTTAAGTCTCCAGGCTCTCCCATCCCCTTTCTGACTGAGTACACTATGCCTATTCTAGGTCTCACTACTTTCATGCTCTGGAACCAGAAGCCAACAAATTAAAAAATGAGGTCAGACAAGTTTTTTGTTTTTGTTTTAAAAAAGGTTCTCCTTCAGAGAAATCTAAAATCAACAATAATTTAAAATAATTGCAAAACTGCATGGTATATTATATAAGCAATGACACTAAAGATAAATACAATCTAAAACATAAGCATGGATATATTGCAATGACACTAAAGGTCATTACAGTCTAAAACATAAGCATGGATATTTTGACAAAAAGCCAGTGAGAAACTTGAAGTTAAGAGTGACCTTATAGTTTTCCTGGTCTGAAAATCTGGTGAAAATGTTTGAGTTTTAAGTAAATAAAGAATAGATATATGTTTTTCATATCCACAGCTTATTATTATAATTATTCTGCCCTGGAAGTGTGGAATTTATTATTATTATTATTATTATTATTATTATTATTATTATTATTGCTGCTGCTGCTGCTACTGCTATTACCACTTACAAAATATAAAACTAGCAAGAAGGTGCACATTATATATCTTGGAAGAGGGAACTTCACAGCCATGGGGCCACCACCGAAAAGGCCCTGTTTGTTGATGATGCAGTGATGAATGTTTGAACCCATTCACTTGCTTCATTCTAAACCTTTACACTCAGCACAATACGACAAAGATACAGATTGTTATAATTTTCTTTTCAACCAACGTTTAAATTGCTTCTTTAAAAGTTTGAGCTGCACACCATTACTTCTCTGTTTGCAAAACGTAAGTAGATTTACAGAATGGTTTCAGATCTGCAAATATTATGATGACTTATAAGAGTAATCGCGCTAAAGTGCTAAAATTAAGCTCAACTTTTTTCTAGTAGCTTGGCTTCGTCTGTTTAGGTGGTCCAAATGCCCAATTTACAATTCGTGTTAAGATCCTACACTGGTAGCAGACAGAGCCTGCAAAGTCTGTTAATTTGATTTGGGTTTACGATTAACTAGCAGTAGCAACTTTGCCCGTGAAAACTTGTGCCAAGAAAAATGATATCTTTGGTGACTTACCAAGTACTGAAATGTGGACAACAGATTTCCCCCCCAATCCCACGCCACAAAACTATTTTTAAGCAACAACAGCGTCTTTTTCTTTTTTAGGAGTCAAAATGTTTTAATAGGGAAGATAATGGCAAGGTGCAAACTTTGTAAAATAGTCCAAGTTTTTTTTTTTTACAAAATAACTTTGTTAAAGTACTGGAATATGTTGTAATTGAACAAAAACAGAATCCAAGCATTAAAAGTGTACAGTGAGGCCTGTGTAGTGAAAGGGAAAAAAGGAAAATAAACCATAATGGAACTGCTGCGGGATAAGAAAGCAATCCCAGCCTGTTTATTTATAAATGGTAACAAGTAGATTCTTTCGCGCTAAATAAACTAGACAGTAATTATAAACACAGATTCGTTTAAATTCCTTCCAACCTATCAAAGGAAATGAGTCCCTCTATTTTCCAAACATTGTTATTTGTTTATGAAGCCTCTTTTGGGCTTGATTTCATTAAAAACTAGGTGAAGTCAACATCTGAATTTTCTCCTTCCCTCCCTCCAAACAATGTGAATCTTGTTAAGCAGATCCAGGATAGTCATCATAACCCAAAAATGTGTGCGAGCAGGTTAAAGATGCATTTAGAAGAGAAGAAAGGAAGGAACCCTATAAGACAGTGCAAAGAAAAGGGGATTGTTTTCTTCTTCCATTACTGAAAACATTTAATACGGTGCGATGGAATGGGAGCAACCACCGACCACCAGTTTCATCCAATTAGCTGGTTACTGAAACACATGGTATTATTGCATTCTGCAAGAAAAGATCAGAAGGAACTTGGTTACAATTCAAATTATAAACACAGGCACTATAATGTCACATTTTAAAGCCATTAGTCTTTATCAGTAAAGTAAAACGGAGTTCCTCATTAAAGTAATGGTTTTATTAAAAAGGGTGATGCTGTTGCTCATATTCGCTAGTGTCACATATCAGATTTCCGCAAACTTTAGTACAGTCGACACTATTAAAACATCATTATTAGTGCTGTCATGCTTGGGTAGCTTGAGCTACAGTGAACTTCATGCATTTTCTTGAAAGTTGGCAGAAAAGAATCCTGGAACTTGGATCTGCGAAAAATGTGACCCAGAGTTTGGCATGAACTTCAGTGGAAGGAAGGTTGGTGCAGTTCGCCTTGGTGCCAGTTGCCAAAGCACCACTCAGGCTCTGAGTTAGTGCTACTCTGGCACTTGGTGTTGGGTGCCATTTGATGCCAAAATGACCAGTCACAATTTCAAACTAATGATGAATTGATAGACTTGGGTCCAATTTTACTTCCATGGCTTTCTTCCCTCCTGTCTATGGTCACCATGCACTCCTGAAACACTTGCTTCCAAGACCCCATGTGAATGGGGCAACCTAGTCAGGTGGGTGGCATAGAAGCAATAAAATTATTATGATGGTGATGGTGATGATGATGATGATGATGATGATGATGATGATGATGATGGTGTCACCCCTGTGTGAACAGAGAAGCAACCTGGGGCCCAAGCCACTGTAGAGGGCTTGGCTGGGTTTCATGTTGGATTCACTCACCTGCCCATACCGCTTGTGGGGTGAATTTGGGGGGCAGTATGGGCTGTATTTAGCCAGCTTCCTGGTATTGACATAAGAAGGTCCCGGGTGAAAAAGTGCCTGTCTTTTCCAGGGGCACTACTAGGCTTCTGCCTGTATGCTATAGGCCAGGGGTGGCTAACTCCCAAGAGACTGCGATCTACTCACAGAGTTAAAAACTGGCAGTGATCTATCCCCTTTTGGGGGGTTCAAGTCAAAGTTCTTGAGTGTTTTTAGGAAGGAGGTAAAATGTTGAGCTTTTTTTTAGGGGAGCCACAGTTGTTTAGCTTCTTTGGGGGGGAGCCAATGATCTACCAGTGATCTACCGGTAGATCATGATCTACCTGTTGGACATGCCTGCTATAAGCAAATCACCCTATCCACCTTTACAGAGGAATTAGATGCCCTGCTTGCAGGAATAGGATTGAAATCAGATCTTAGGCTAGAAGACACCAGCTTCTTCTTTTCCGAAGGGTACCCATCTTGGATCTGGCTGGCAGACAGGCAGCCGTCAAAGGGAATGAAACGGAAGCCTCGAGAAATTAGGAGATGTCTCTTTTATTCCAATTGCATCTCAGAACAGAAACAGCAGGATAGAATGGGTAGAAACTCATCTCTCCTCTATTATTTTTTTTAACGCTCAAATGTTTACCAGCTGACCTTCCCCTTTACTACTGATCTGGGAATCAAGGTGCACACAATAAAGTTCAAACCAATCAACTGATTTCAGCTGTTCCTGTGCAATGAATTTCTAAAACATTTGGTCATTAAGGCCAATCTATATGCAGGTCAGTTTTTTTGCACAGGCTGGGAACAGTTTGGGAGCAGATGCCAAGGCACTGGCTCGTGGAAAGGGGCTAGTAAAGAAATCTAAAGTCTGTTTATATTGGTCTGTCCCATCAGGTGCCTGCCATTCAGCCTCCCTCCTTGTTCAGACAGATACCATTGCCAAGACTAAGTTTCTCTCCCTCACCTACCCCCCCTATTGCTCTGGGGCTTTCATTGTTAATTGGAAGATGGTACAGAGAGAAGAAAGGCATAACTAGGTGCTAAAGGTAAAGGGACCCCTGACCATTAGGTCCAGTCATGACCGACTCTGGGGTTGCACGCTCATCTCACTCTATAGGCTGAGGAGCTGGTGTTTGTCCGCAGACAGTTTTTCTGGGTCATGTGGCCAGTCGCTTCTGGCGAACCAGAGCTGCGCATGGAAACGCCGTTTACCTTCCCCCTGGAGCGGTACCTATTTATCTACTTGCACTTTGACGTGTTTTCGAACTGCTAGGTTGGCAGGAGCAGGGACCGAGCAACGGGAGCTCACCCCGTCGTGGGGATTCGAACCGCTGACCTTCTGATCGGTAAGTCCTAGGCTCTGTGGTTTAACCCACAGTGGCACTAAGTGCTAGTCATCTTTAAATAAGTAAGCAAACTTACATGCGGATAGCAACTTCTCCACAGTACACATAATGTTATTTGTATGTCGCCTTTCCGCAGTTCACACCATGCGCAAGGCAGTTTACAACATGGGGAAAAAATGCATAACTACAACATAACAAAAGCAGTCAAGAGGACGGGTGCTCAGCACCAACACAATACACTTGCTGGGCTACACGACACAACTAAACTGTCATAAGGCACAACAAGTTCTGAAATAAGATACAAACCTCAACACCCAACAACATCCCCCAAATACCCCAGCCCAAGTTCAGCAGCCTCAGCTTGTGTGTGTGTGTGTGTGTGTGTGTGTGTGTGTAACTCCTACTCTACTTACAGTCCATTGATGTGGCAAACACCAATCTGTGGCTCTGTGGGTGGAAATGTCAGGGGGAAGTGGAAAAGGAAGGGTTAGGATTTCCCTCCCATGCAGCAGTAGAGGTAAGCCACCCATAGGGGCGAGGCGAGTCACCCATAGGGGCGGGGCGCACCATTGGGCCTCTGGAGTCTGCCTGCCTCCTCCCACACAACTGCCCTACAGCTGAGGGGGGGGAGGCAGTGGGTGGACCCAGGAGAGACGAGACGTGTGGCTCAGGTGTGCTGCAGGCCCTGCGGTGAGTGCCGTCCACCATTTTGTCACCACCTTCAGTGGTGACACCCGGGGCGGCCTGCACCCACCGCACCCCCCTTCCTCTGCCCCTGCTCCCATGCACCACACCTCTCTTCACCCATTCCACCACTTTGCCATGGAGAAGCTGCAATGAATTCAAATCTCCAGGGCCAGATGAACTGCACCCAAGAGAACTAAAGGAGCTTGTGGATGCAGTCCCAGAGCCTCCATTTATAACCTTTGAGAATTCTTGGAGAACTGGTGAGGTCCTTGCAAATTCGAGGCAGGCAAATGTTTTCCCCACGTACAAAGCATAACAAATGCTCAATAAGCAATGGACTTTGTTATGTCCTCCTTGCAAACTTTGTGCAAGCAGACCAGGTGGTCTGGAACAACCTGAGATTCTACTCATCCAAGCGTTCTAGATATAAATGTGTTACTGCTGTCACTTTTGAGTGTACACAGAGAAACTTTGAAAAAGCTAGTACACAAGTGCACATTTACACATATCTATGGATTGAATCCAGATGATGAGAGCTGAACTTAGGCCCCATTGAAATCAGTGGGGAAGTTGAATTACACCCTACTGATTTCAATGGGGACCATGTGCATCTAACTACCCTCTATCTATTTAGATTTACACCATTGGTTTATCTCAGAGATGGGGAACCTGGGGCCCTCCAGATGTTGGACCCCAGATGTTGGACCCTGCTCCCACCAGTCCCACAACATCTGGGGCAGCGGCAAAGGTCCACCATCCCTAGTCCGTCTAGTTTCATTTGAAACCAGCTGTGGCTTTCTGGGATTGTGGGCAAAGCTTTTCTCAGTCATAGTAGAGATATGGCCCTTCCCCTCTGTGTAGCTGAGGAGTCCCTCATTTTAGACTGTTAATGGCAACTGCTCACAGCAGTTCTTCATATAACCAGGGCAAGTCATAAGGAATGTCTTGGTGTGACGTGTCTTCCTAGGCAATGCACAATAACTTGGCTACAGCGAGTTTACATTCTGGATATGGACGCATACATCAATAAACTGGAATTTATATGCAGTCCCAACAAATAAACAGGCAGTGTGGACCGGAATGTCTAGCTGATGGAAAAACGAGACACCACAAACAAACTACAGCTTGATGATTAAAAAAGAAGAAAAAAAGCCTGGGATTTATATGGCACAGCTGGTTATGTATAGTGCTTTTGTAAACCTACAGCATCTGGTCACTAATTTTAACATGCCAGAACAGAGTGAGATCTGTGAAGTTAGTGTGAAACTGAAGCATGAGCAATAGAAGTAGGCAGCAGAAGGGAGGGAACACCATATAGCATGCAAGAAGAGTCCTGCTGGATCATACTGAAGATCCATCTCACCCAGTGTGGAGCTCCTAACAGTGACCATCCAAATGCCTCCTGTAAGCCTACAAAAAGGGTATAAGGCAAAAGTCTTCCCCAGTTGTACATCTTCTTTATCTAGTATTGAGAGGTTTACTGCCAGTTAACATGGGTGATCTGGTTAATTATCATAGCTAATGGTCATTGATAGACCCATCCGCCATGAATTTGTCTAAACTGTTTGAAAAGACATCTGAGTAAGTGGCTATTCCAAAGTCCCGTGGCAGCGAATTCCTCAAGTTGACTATGCATTGGGTGAAATGGTGCTGAATCTAATCTGTTAATTTCACTCAGAGAGCTCACATAATAGCTCCTTTGCAAGTAGTATGCAGTGGTACCTCGGGTTAAGTACTTAATTCATTCTGGAGGTCCGTTTTTAACCTGAAACTGTTCTTAACCTGAAGCACCACTTTAGCTAATGGGGCCTCCTGCTGCCGCCATGCCGCCGCCGCACGATTTCTGTTCTTATCCTGAAGCAAAGTTCTTAACCCGAGGTACTATTTCTGGGTTAGCGGAGTCTATAACCTGAAGCCTATGCAAGCTGAAGCGTATGTAACCCGAGGTACCACTGTATCCAAAAAGGGAAGCCAGTTTTTACAATACTAAATGCCATCCGATTGTTTTTCTGACCACACGTGCACAGTTCCTGATATAGTTCAATGTGATTTGAAAAGTAGATAAGAACACATGATGCTCTCACAGGCTTGTGAACCACCAAATGGCACACAGCCCTGCAACTATCTAAAAAAGAACAGGGCTTGATGAAAGAATACTCAGACTCAATACAACAAAACAGTTATTTTTTTAAAAAATGGGTGTATGTTTTACACACAGTCCAGCAGCACTTTGTGAACCCATATTTGTGTGTAACTTACATCTTGCTTAAAGTATGCAAAATAAGTGAATGCGTAATAATCTGCGTAAATTATTCCTACTGCAGAATGGGGTCTGATCTCAAGCTCTCAAGCATTTAGACTAAATGTAATATATTTACCAATATATCTACATGGATCTATACAGATATAGATTTAAAGCAATATCTTCTTAAAAGATTTACACAGTTCTGCTGCCTTCTGCTAAATATCCACTTAGTCTTTGTTGGCATTTCGCAGTACGGTGAAAAATTCACAAGGCGAAAAAAACAGTAGAAGGGAAGGAAGGAAACAAGTGAAGAAGATGTTCTTGGTACTTCATCTAGAAAGAGACTAAAATAGAAAAGCATGTTTAAAAGAAAGGAGAAACCAAAGATCCTTCAGGCACTACTTGTAGGGTAATTGAGCCTTCTGTTGCCAGTCGATGACGTCTTCTTTCTCCTCTCCACCCTAAACGTTCAAAAGATATACAGCATTTCACCGTGAATCCAAAGAAATGCAGATATGACTTTCCTTAATGACAAGGAGGAATGCAAGTGGCCGGTGCTATTAAAGCTAATTGTACCGCTGCTGAGTTTAGCAAGGGGTGAGAGAAGCAGAAGGCTGAAGGGTATTCAGGTATTATAATTGAAAGTAGGATTTTAAAAGCTTACCCCAAGAAAATGGGGTTGGAATCCACCCCAGGGTTGCTGTTCATTGCAGAATTGCACAGGAGCAGACTGACAACACAGCTTTCCTAATTTATTGCCAGTTGCAAGGTGGTAAACAATGTCCTGAAATCTCAGTCACTTAGGTTTGTATTCAACCAAGTTGTGCTGTTACTGCAGGTCAAGGCTTCCCACATGTACTTCTCCACATCCTGCTGTGGAGAGCTGGAGTAAACCTCTGAACAGCTGGGGGCATGTGAGAAGAAGGGTAGGAAGTGCCATTGCACAGGAAGAGGTTCTTGCACTAACAGGATTACTTCGTTGGGCACAACCATGACTATTTCTAGTTTTTCTTCTATCAATGAAAACCATCTAGGATGAAAAAAACCCACTCCACAAAATTGACTGTCCCCCATCCCCCAGGGTGTAGTTGTTTGTTCCAGCCAATGTTAAGATATTTGGGGGAGGGGAGTGTCCAATGTGGTTTTTCAAGCAAAAACTAGCTGAAGGAAGTAGATCATAGAATCATAGAGTTGGAATAGACCACAAGGGCCATCGAGTCCAACCCCCTGCCAAGCAGGGGGATAAATGTCCCTCTTCTGACATGCCAGATCTGGCTCCTTTTTGCTACATTCCCCCCCCCAATCCCCCCCACATGCACAGAAACGCTGTTTACCTTCCCGCCAAAGCGGTACCTATTTATCTACTTGCACTTTGATGTGCTTTCGAATTGCTAGGTTGGCAGGAGCAGGGACCAAGCAAAGGGAGCTCACCCCATCATGGGGATTCGAACCGCCAAACTCCTGATCAGCAAGTCCTAGGCTCTGTGGTTTAACCCACAGCGCCTCTGGTTTGCCAGAAGCAGCTTAGTCATGCTGGCCACATGACCCGGAAGCTGTATGCTGGCTCCCTCGGCCAATAAAGCGAGATGAGCACCACAACCCCAGAGTCGGCCATGACTGGACCTAATGGTCAGGGGTCCCTTTACCTTTACCACCCCAAAACACATGCAAATTGACTTAGGATACAAATTATGCCATAAAGCAGGTTTCTTGTTTTCTTGGAAGAGAGAATAATAACAATAGCAGCAGCAACAACAATAATAACAAAAATATGAATATGAATATGAATATGAATATTTATCTTTTCTTTCCCAAGGAGGTCAGGGTGACAAGACAGTTGGGGGGAAATATGAGAAAAAGAAATCACTGAATTTCTCGGGAATTTAGTTACATCAGAAATACAACAACACAAAAGTTACAGGTCTCTAAAGGACAGGAAGATCCTGATCATTTTTAGTCAGTATGATGGGATTTTATTTCCTAGAGTTAGGTTTCAGATTTATAGGCATCTCTCCCCCACTGTCATGATTTTAGAATAGGTTTTATGCTTTAATATGTTAATGTTTTGTGTGCCCTGCCTTTAGTTGGATATATTATTGAATTTTTGTTATTGTTTACTTGTCTCTGTGGCTCCATAATAATTTGAAAATGAACATATATATATACAGAAAAAGCAGTTACAAGGCTTAGCTAGTACAGTGGTACCTCGGGTTACATACACTTCAGGTTACAGACTCCGCTAACCCAGAAATAGTACCTTGGGTTACGAACTTTGCTTCAGGATGAGAACAGAAATCGTGTGGCGGCAGCACAGCGGCAGAAGGCCCCATTAGCTAAAGTGGTGCTTCAGGTTAAGAACAGTTTCAGGTTAAGAACGGACCTCCAGAACGAAATAAGTACTTAACCCGAAGTACCACTGTAGTCCCAAAACAAAGAACAGTCATTTCTAGTGGGAGAGGCATATTTCAGATGTGATCAGCTGAAATTAAAAGATGAATTTCCTTTTATATCATTGTTTCCAATATGATGGTGGAATGTGGTGAGATTCACATGCACACCAATTATAATAAAAATTATGAGACTGTTTTTAAACCTCCCACAGCATAAGCACAAGTAGAACTTTTAATCATATAACATTCTTAGAGAGGATCTCCCTCTTTCATACTTGTCAACTGCCCTGGAAAAAAATGGTACATCCTGTTTTTTCTCATGAGAGGACAATGGACAAAATGGTCACTGTGATCTTGTGCGATTTCAGACTGCGTTTTGGAGCTGCCCTGAGAAAAGTCCTTTTTTGGAGGCTGTGATTTTTCATGGCTCCCCAAAACACATGTTTTTAGATGCTGTGGCCAAAAAAAGTGCTTATTGGGGGGCCACGATCTTGCGTGGGTCATGTGACTCATATGGGAGTGCAGAGCCAGAAGATGGCATCCCTGATTGGGGCTGTGTCATGTCAGAAGGTATGCACTTTGAATAACTCTTACAAATAGGTATGCACTTTGAATAACTCTTACAAATAACTCTTACTTTTGGGTGGGGGGTGGGGTGGTGGGGGGGTGGAGAGAACTCCATCCTTGGAAGCATAAAATAATTTGGCTGGTCCGTATTATATTTGCTATAGATTGCTTTAACAAAAACCTAAGCAGTCAATTTTCACCTCAGAATGAATGCTCCGAAAACTAAAAGGGTGGATGTCATAAACAGCAAAGCAGCAAATTAAAAACGTACAGCCATGTGCTCTTGGAAGCAATTTGTTCAAGAGGTATTTGCTGACTCTATGCACAGTCCTCCCCCCCCCCAATGGTCCCTGAATCTGGCCAATTTACCTCATGCTGCCCTCGGGACCACCCGCCCTGATCTCTGAAGCAATTCAGGGGTGGGAGCTAAGGCATTAAAAATGTGGATCTCAAACAATTTTATAGGATAATCAAAATATGTAATATTATGTAATGCTGGACCAACATGCAGCAGTTTATTTATCTACAGGCAACGATGAACCATGTTAGTAAGTTACTGTTCCGACTGTTTGTTCTCTATACACTGTGGCTATTTCCTCTCACCCTCTGTTTCGAACTGGGTCTCAAGCTTATAATCATTACATTATATTGCGCTGAACTGAAGCAGGAAGGCGTGAGATGCCCAAGTGACTTCCGAAACAGGAAATCATCTCTGAATATGTAGACAAGGCGAAACAGATGTTGTTCTGACCTCAGCCCATGCAGCAATCTCATGGCTGACGTGTTTACCCTCTTTGGCCCATGTAATGCATCTTTAAGCCAGGTTCTGCCACTTATCAGGTATCTCCATCATTTGTTTGAACAAACATTAACTGAACTTGACAGCAAAAGGGAGCCCTGGAGCAAAAGGGGAACAAAACTCGGAAAAAGAAGACTTTAACACCGCTTTCATTAAAAAAAAGAAAAGCCTTCTAAACAAACTGGCGGTGGGGAGTGAGCAGTAAAGGGAGCAAGGTTAGCTAGTTAAACTCTTGACCCACATCTCAATGGAATATGAAAGTTCACTCTCTTCCTGAACATAAGGTTGAGTTACACAAATAAGTGAGGCTGCCAAACTTCAAGCCAGGCCAACCTGTTGCCTTAGGCTAAAAACGTGTATGTTTGTGTGTGCGCGCGTACACACACATTTCTGAATACCCATTGAACAAAGCAGTATCTTGTAGTTGCCTCCAGAAAAGAAGAAGCTTTAAGCGCAATGCAAGTGAATTACTGTATGAGATTCAGTGCAGTGGAACCAGAGAAGAGACACAAGTTCATAGAATCATAGAATCATAGAGTTGGAAGAGACCACAAGGGCTATCGAGTCCAACCCCCTGCCAAGCAGGAAACACCATCAGAGCACTCCTGACATACGGTTGTCAAGCCTCTGCTTAAAGACCTCCAAAGAAGGAGACTCCACCACACTCCTTGGCAGCAAATTCCACTGTCGAACAGCTCTTACTGTCAGGAAGTTCTTCCTAATGTTTAGGTGGAATCTTCTTTCTTGTAGTTTGGATCCATTGCTCCGTGTCCGCTTCTCTGGAGCAGCAGAAAACAACCTTTCTCCCTCCTCTATATGACATCCTTTTATATATTTGAACATGGCTATCATACCCCTTAACCTCCTCTTCTCCAGGCTAAGTTCAAATGACAATTCAGCCACAACCTGGGTGGAAATCCCAGGCATGCTGTTGGAGCCCACAAATCTTCATTCAGGAGCAGCTACAGGATGACGGCCAGGAGGTGATAGGAGGGAAGGAGATGTTAGTCTCTGCTCAGTGCAAAACAGATTTCAGCTTCTGCCAAGGTCGCTTCAGACAGAACAGTACCCATGTGGTTTCATTTTCAAGTGGTCATGACACTGCTAGTATAATACATGAATCAATCTAGCCACGTGTCCAAGGGGAACTTGTCAAAGCTAATCATATTTTGAATCCAGGTTTTCCAGATCTAAGCCCAGCACTTAGCACCGGCTGCCAGTGGTGCAGTCATTCACTCTCCTGAAAAGTCAACATGCAGACTAATCTGCATTTCACAGAACTCAGTCAGTGGCCTCATCACCGTGAAACTTATTGCCTATGTCCTGGGGTTTCTCTAATCGCACTGCTGCTTGCGGAGGGAACCAAATGAAGTGACATCATCACTTTGATTAAGGGAGAAGCATAACTGCACACCCACAAGGCAGAGAGAAGACCGAAAGGACACTTCCAATAGAGTTTTGTGGCACTGTCCTTCCTCTCTGACACATCCATCTGAGATAAAGTGTCTTCCGATCTGTGCATGTTCCTGATGGAGGGCTAGGGAGAAAAAAATAATAAAAGGAAGAAAGAAAGATCATCTTGCGAGAGAAACCCAAAGAGCAACTACTCTGACACTAGCAAGAAGGTTAATGAAAAAATACTGATAGCATGAGAGTTTTGTTATCGCTATGGAATAGGACAACACTGCCAAGACAGAGCGAATCTATATTTGTCAGACCAAGTGACTTCTACATGATAAAGGGTGTCCTACTTCGAAGGCTCTTTGAAACACAGGCTGAATGCAATGTCTTTGTTTTGGCTTGCAGCATATCTATTTCAGGCTATGGTGCTGTATAAGAGACCAAACAGTTTCTCAAAATGAGGCGTATAAATTGAAACGTTTCTTCCAATTGGCTCGTTAGCTTGAGAGGTAACCAACCACAAAGATTTGGCTAGGACCCCCAAATGGTGCTTCAGAAAACAGTCCAATTTGTCTCAGAGCACTTTGGAAGCCATCCGCTTTGCTTCTCATCCAAATCCCAACCTTGACTTGGGAAAACCAAACCTTATGCCTCCCGTTTACTATAATGAGGAAATCAACAACTGACAATTAATGTTTCTCCTTTGGACAGAATGTAATGGCATTTTCAGAGATATCAGCCCCTTCTGAGCACATCTTTGTTTGGGATTCTGTCCTGCCATGTGATACCCAAAATCTCCCATGTGGAAGGTGTTGAGACATTGCTCCTGCCCATGTCTCACTTCCATAAAATAGTGTGCTCAGCACGCAAGCCTGGTAGGCCTCTCATCTTGGTACTGAACGTTAGCACCCCATTCTCCCACACGCTTTTGGAGAGGTGAGTAATTGCTGCAGGCATGTCTTGCCAGAAGAAAAATCTAACATTTGTTTACCTATCTAAGCACTTGTGTGAGTATTATATTTTATTCTGAGTGGTGCCACAGTTTCTGGGCTTTGTCTGTCTAATCTGACATCCCCAAAGGTTAGGAAATAAGGAAAATAATATCGGATGTTTAGTCAAGTGTCAAGGGCTACAGCAGAAAGGATATTTTGCTCAAGAGACCACATGCCTCACATTTATTTACCGAGCAGGAAATCTTTACAACGGAGTGGCTTGTTCCTGCTGTAAGATATTGGGAAGCTAAATGAGTTGAATCATTTCAGAATCACAGGACATGTGGTTACCTGCCTGGCTGCAGAAAGAATATTTATCTTGCCACATCTGTTGGAGCTTCTTCCTGAAGAGACTGGGGGTGGGCGAGGGGGTATTATTTCTGTTTCAGTGAAACATGGAAGTGGAAATGAAGACAAACAGATCATTTCATTGAAAGAGAGTAGCGATTAAGCCATTTATCCCACAATTGCCTCTCCTCTTTGTTTAAGCTACAGAAGAGTTAAGATAGGAGCACTGGTTGTTACTGGACATTTTTGTCTACCTGGTGAGTTTCATTTGGTGGCGCACTGGCTGCTCATTTTAAGCAGCGTTGAAGCTGAATAGCTAATTCTCTTATCTACCTTTCCTTTTTGTTGTCCCCAGGTTCCTGGATAGCAAAGCAATCCAAACTTTAGGAACCCAGTGTAATTTACATCAGGGTATATTATTCCCCCTTTCCAAATTCTGTAGGAGCGAGTCTACAGCTGGCTGAACTGGGCCAAACCTGGCAGAAGGAAAACAAGCCTTGACTTAAGGTAAAGGTAAAGGGACCCCTGATCATTAGGTTCAGTCGTGACCGACTCTGGGGTTGCGGCGCTCATCTCGCTTTATTGGCCAAGGGAGACGGCGTTTGTCCGCAGACAGCTTCCGGGTCATGTGGCCAGCATGACAAAGCCGCTTCTGGCGAACCAGAGCAGCACATGGAAACGCCATTTGCCTTCCCGCCAGAGTGGTACCTATTTATCTACTTGCAGTTTGACGTGCTTTCGAACTGCTAGGTTGGCAGGAGCTGGGACCGAGCAACGGGAGCTCACCCCGTCACGGGGATTCGAACCGCCGACCTTCTGATCGGCAAGTCCTAGGCTTTGTGGTTTAACCCACAGTGCCACCCGCGTCCCTTCAGCCTTGACTTACTCCAGTGTTAACTTTCAATGGGTTGCTAGGTCAGGTGGCTGAGCTGAACAGAGTTTGGAATGGGCCATGTCTCCTACTGTCCCACCTCTCATCACTTCCCCAGAATGACCCCTTTTGGGTGTCTATCCTGACCTCTGTGCAGCCAGCTGCAGCTGGGCTGGCTGAGCTGGAATGGAGGACTTATGGCGTGCGTACCTCTGGCTCAGCCAGGTTGAGTGACTTAAGGTGGCTCATCCAGGAATTTGTCTATTTCAAATTCTGCTCATCCTAGTAAATCTTGGCTTTGGTTAGAGCCACACGTGTGTGCATGTGTGCGTGCATGCGCTACTTTCCCAACAAGTTGTCACTGAAAACAGCTTACAATAGCAAATCGTCAAAAACATAGAAGCATATAAATAACATTCCAGTCAATATGGCAACCAATTGATCCATAGCAACCTAATATCAAAAGCACAATATTGTAGCAGTAAGGAATGGCAAAAATTATGAACAACTCAAATGTAGCTCACTACAAAACCATAGCAATCATTCATCACATACAAAAATAAACATTTCCAATTAAAGAAACCTATGAATGAAAAATGTGTCCCTCCCAAAAGTAAAAGTTAAGTACATGGAGTTGTAGAGAAGCAACCATAAGATTCTTGTAAGCTCAGCTTACATAAGGCATATTATGAGCCAGCTCCTCTCCAAGAATCATGCTGTTAACAAGACAGAGGCCCTGATTTTACGAGGTCCAAATATTCAACATACTGTATCTATTGACAATACAATCAGTATACTTGGACAGAGGGGTGATACCTTTCCCTTCTTTCTCCCCAGAGTAGCAAGTCCCTTTGCAGGGTGATCTGCTGCCTGCCATGGTTCCAGGGGAACTATCACCCCCCCCACGCAAAAAATACGGCATGAGTCAGCTGACACAGTCCCTTGAGAGTGGGCTTCTCCTGGTACAGATAGATGAGGATCCTTTGGTCTCAGCTGCTGCGATTCAGCTACATGTTCCCCATAGGATTAGTTGAGGTCTCCACTCTATTTCTTCCTTACCCTGGAACTGGAAAAATGCAGACATTGTTGTTGTTGTTTAGTCGTTTAGTCGTGTCCTACTCTTCGTGACCCCATGGACCAGAGCACGCCAGGCACCTCTGTCCTCCACTACCTCCTGCAGTTTGGTCAAACTCATGCTGGTAACCTCGAAAACACTATCCAACCATCTCGTCCTCTGTCACCCCCTTCTCCTTGTGCCCTCCATCTTTCCCAGCATCAGTGTCTTCTCCAGGGAGTCTTCTCTTCTCATGAGGTGGCCAAAGTACTGGAGCCTCAGCTTCACGATCTGTCCTTCCAGTGAGCACTCAGGGCTGATTTCCTTAAGAATGGATGCGTTTGATCTTCTTGCAGTCCATGGGACTCTCAAGAGTCTTCTCCAGCACCATAATTCAAAAGCATCAATTCTTCGGCGATCAGCCTTCTTTATTCCTTCCAGTAGCACCTTAAAGACCAACTAAGTTAGTTCTTGGTATGAGCTTTCGTGTGCATGCACACTTCTTCAGATACGCATGCACACGAAAGCTCATACCAAGAACTAACTTAGTTGGTCTTTAAGGTGCTACTGGAAGGAATTTTTTTTGTTTTGACTATGGCAGACCAACACGGCTACCCATCTGTAACTGGAGCCTTCTTTATGGTGAGAGTGTTTGCTACGAAAATGAAAGTGCTGCCTAGTAAACACACCAAAGTGTCAAGCAGAGATGCATGTTTGCAAACAGTACAGTGGACATCTGACAGGGAGCTGTGGACAATCAGGATTCCATGGTGCGGCCTTTGCATGTCCTGACACGTCTGCTTGTCATTTCACTGTGTCTGCCATGCAACACTGGTGTATATGTGTCAAAATATTTTCTCTTTTGAAAAAGTATCTCAGTTGCTTTTTCTGGTTACCAAAAGAACCTCAACAACCCAACAACAGAACAACAGACCATGGAACAACAGCATGTACACAGGAGGCCTGACAACCTCTGTTAATTTTTTGGTATCATCACTGTGAGCTGCGGTTGTTGGAAAAGCGGCATACAAATTTCAGATCAAACCAAATGCAGACAGACCGTTTGATTGACCAAAAATGTTTCTCCATAGAAATCCATGGGCAATGGAGATAGTTGTCCTTCCATAAAACTCACATATGTGCTAAAACTATACTATACTTCATAAAAGTTATCTCCTGCCCTCCATGTCACCCATAGCTCTGAGATATGAATCAGCCTTGGAAGAGTCAAGAAAGAAGAGTTTCACTGGAATGGTCACAAGATGGAGGGAAACTCTTTCTTCTCCTGTTGTTGCTGCTCCTTGTGGTGTCAGATGGTGGTGAAATTCTAGAAGAGGTCTGTAGCAGTTTGTGTGAAGAACACAAATTTCAGAATGTAGTGGTGAAGAATGAGTTTTGCTATTGATCCTTCAGAGGCAATGAGCTTCCAATTTCTCCAGAGTCTTTGTTCTGGCCTCCTACTGGCTACCATTTTTTCTCATATTTGTTGCCCCATGGAACTAACTGTAAAATGAGAAACACTGGGTATTCTTTAGGGTTTAGTGTCCCGAGCCAGCATTTCTTTTGGCTCACGAACAAGCAAATAAAACCAGTGCTTAGAAAAATAGGAGATGACACACTCCTCTGAAAAAAGTTTCTGTAAGATTTTCCCGACAGCTTCTAATTTAGTCTGGGCCTGTGTGGAAAAAAATGTGTGTGAAATCATTGTACTGGTGAGGAATTTTAGAGTTTTCAAATCAAAATCTCCAAGCTGAGAGAAAGAAGGGGCTTGCCCCTGAGAAATGCTTTGGCCTTCTCCCAGAATCACAGAGGGTTATGATCCAAAATAGGGTTAGATGATGTAAAGGTTTCCTGCCTTTCTTCCCCAAATACAGGAAATTATTGTTCTTTAAATAGAAACAGGCTAGGTTACCAATTAAAAGAATTTGGAGCAAGCAAAATGACATGGTACGAAATGGAAATATTTCCAGTTCAGACTTAAGGAAATCATATTGCAGAAGGTTGGAGAGATAATTAAGAAAGCACTCTAAGTGGGAATAAGACGTATAGATTGGGGAATAAAATACGATGTGATTTTCACCGGCGTGTAGAACCTGCCAAGTATCTAAGAGTGATAATTCTATGCCATAAATTTTTACTGAACTTTCTTCTCTTGCCAAACCTGAGCATTTTTTTCCCTTTCCTTTTCTGGGTTCAAGGCTAGTACACTCCCTGGAACCTCACCAAGGACAATGAGACCTTTGAAGGAGGTGAACAGAAGTGCAATCTGTGTGATTGATAAACAACGCAGGTGAATTCTGGGACTTGTTTAGCCAGGTTTTGAAGTTCTGAAATTAACAATAGGGCATTGCAGGGTGTGGGGTGTGGTGGGGGATCTTATCACTTTCACTGGAGTTTGCACTTACAATATAAACCTGTGCAGGTTTACTCAGAAGTAAGTCCCACTGAGTTCAATTACACTTAGTCTCAGGTCAGAAAGGATAGGATTGTAGGCATAAAGTGAACTGCCCTGAGATCTTATGATGAAGGGTGGTATATGAAACCAACCAACCAACCAACCAACCAACCAATTAGCAAGCAAGCTTGTTGGAATGTACATGAGACTCTGGGTTGGGGGTGCACTCCAAAAGCACTTGGGCCAGCATGAAACCCAGCAGATTAGATGTTAAGATGTTAAACTGGCTCAGTTTCAATAGGGATGGCTGTTAATCTGGTGAAATGGATGGGCTGCAAAAAGCTGATGGACACCTTGGATGTGTTGGGATGTGTGCCAGGAAACTGCCACAACCCCTGCTCTGATCTTTAGTGACCCATCAGAGTAGTGCAAATACATCACTGACATTTTTATGAGAGCTAGCAGATACGATGATGGGTCACTGCTAATAACACTAATGGCTGATGTTTGTCTGTTGTGCACATCTAGGGATCTCAGATCACGTCACCTTTGAGGTGTTATTTTCTTATTACAAATAAGGGCATTTTTGCATTTCAGGTTATGCAGGTAGTCCAGAACTCAAGGGCTCGAGAATTTCAACCCAATATCTCAGGCTTTGGCCCCACCTTGGTCTTCTTTTAATACTTTTTCTTGCATAATGTATAATTAACTCGTGGAATTCACTGCCCCAAAATTGGGCTGATCTTCACTTACCTAGATTATTTTAAAAGGGGATTAGATGAATATATGGAGGATAGGACTAGCAACGCATATTCACCATGAGAACTGAACAGATGTTTAGAAGCATTATGCCTTTCCAAGCAAGCAGCTGTTTGTCAACAAGCAATGGAAGAGAATGTGTGGCTTTTCAGAAGCATTTGGCTGGCTAATGCTGGTCTGGTCCTTAGTCTGGTCCTGCAGTGATCCTCTTATGTTTACTCTTCTACTTAATAGGGACAGTCCAATTGTTCTGACATCCATCCCTAAGAAATTACTGTTCCCACATCACATTTTGGAAATACCTGTGTCAGTACAGTTTGCTTGAGTTGGCATTCCTTAATGAAGACAGAACTCATAGAGAAAAGTCCTTGGTAAAGTTTTATCCGGCAACGGAACAAAACAATGTTTAATTTGAGAGAAAGGCACAGAGAGGTTTTGGGCTTCTTAATTCAGGCCTTGAACGTAGCAGGGAGACAAATAACCAAACATACTAGGGGGAAACACCCTCAGAACTACACAGCCAATCAGGGCATGTGCTTCCTCAAAGAACACCTGGTTGCTAAGCAACACCTCCTCCATGCCCCTTCAGCTGAATTACTGATAACTGACCTCACCTTTAACTTACAAACTGAATGTTCCCTGCTACTGCACTTCCAATGCCCGTTCCCTATCCCTGTCTCTAGAACTGAAGCCTCTTAAGGGAGGAGCAGGTGCATTTTGTCTCTAGCGCACATAAATGTAAATGTGGATGAATAGTAAGACACCAGATGGTCCAGATCTTTAACCAAGGGAATGAGACCCTCTTTTCTATGAAATAAGAGCTGGTCAGGCTATTGAGGAATAAATGAATACAGCATACAGCCAGTACGCACCTCCAAGTTCCGTTCGGAATGAGTTCACCTAAAATGATCTAATTTAGGCAGGATTTGATTGGGCTTAAATCTGGTGATCTTAAGGCTGGGCCCATTTCAATCTCTAAGTCTCATCACACATCAGGAACTCAGTGAGGCTTCATCACTTCTAAGAGTGTGAGTTGTGAACCCTGAAATCCTTGGTTCAAAACTCTCTTCAGCCATGAACTTTTTTTGAAGCTGGCCTCAGGCTGGAACCACACATTTGGCAGGAACCCCAAGAGGCCATTAAATATTATCCTTGCTGCATGACATCTGCTTTTCTTTTAGAGGCTCCCGCATGACTGCAATAATGTTTCAATTAATCCACTATGCGGACAGAAGCAAATTGTGTGTGTGTGTGTGTGGGGGTTCCGCATAGTGTCAGCAACCCTAGGAGAGTGCTGGCTGCATGGTTAAGACCCACAAAATCGACCACCATCCATATAATTTGCATGCTACCCAGGCCACTCACGAAAAACTGGCTGGGTTGACATTTAACATCCCACCCAGAAGGCTGTGATGAACAGGTGCAGACTGGAGGCGGGAGAATTTTTTTCAAAGTGGAGAAGTAGGGAATACTTAACCCTGCCCTGCTCCCCACTCCCCAAGGTGATATTTCTGATATGCATTTGCTGCATCACAGCCACAAACAGCTGTTAGGTGGGGAGGTGGTGCATGGATAAAGCACTGAAGAAAAGTCCATCATTGCTGCCGGCTGTAAATCACATGCTCTCTCCCACCATTTTGCAGCTGTTCAGGGGATCCCGAGGTCCTCAAGCCCTTTTTCTCAGCCCAACATGTAGTGCCGTGAAAGTCGTTTCCATTCCATGTCAGCCCTCTCACCTATCTCCATTATGAAATTGGGTCGATGTAAGGATTACAAGTGGCACTCCTAGGGTTGAGTGTGCCAGGCAAAAGCCTGGGTCCCACAGGCCAGATTCCCTTCCCCACCATGGCCCCAGAGAACAACTGGGATGACAGAAGCAAGTTGGGGGAGGTGATTACTGGACAATTTATACATTGGAACAGTGAAGCATCAGGCTCCATTGTTGCTCCTTGGCCCTCGCTGGTCCCATGACTCCCAAAGTGGCTTCTGATTGGCTCGCTTTGCTGCCACTCTTGCCCTGAGGAAATAATTTAAATTGAGATGATGGGCATCCCACTGGAGCCTTGGCTACCAGAGCAGGGTAATCCTTCCTAGAATGCACCAGGAAGAAACAAATGAAAAATTATGCTTCCTCCCTGCCAAAGGTAAAACAGAAGCAGCCCAGAAGTAGGGAAGCTGAAGTGCCATGTGGGCAGTGGGCGTGTGACCACCATTTTGGGATAGTAAGCAAGGGGCACCTTGTCCAGGCCCTCTGAAACCTAGTGGTGCTTTTGAGGGTTGCTGAAGGGAATGGAAATGAAGCAATCAAAAAGCGCTTCAGGAAGTTTTCGCAGGTGGGTTGGAATTGTTACTTGCAGCGGCGTAGCGTGGGTTGTCAGCACCCGGGGCAAGGCAAGTAATTTGCGCCTCCTAACCCGTGGATTTGCGCCCCCTAACCCGTGGATTTGCGCCCCCTAACCCATGGATTTGCTCTAACCCCAGATGTTGCGCCCGGTGCGGCTGGCCCCCCCTGCACCCCCCACGCTACGCCACTGGTTACTTGCATAGGGCTGCAATAAATTTGAACAAATTATAACGGAAGCCTTATTTCTGCAATCAACAAATGAACAAACAAATGAATGCTAAAAATTAAAGTTGTTTTTTTTAATCCTTTTCTCTATCAGAGTGGGGAGCATTTGGAAAGATTCACATTTCATCTTGAACTTACAATCAATGCTTGAATAGCATTGTGAGCTTCAGCGCCTGTTCCTTCAAGCGCTAACCACTCTGTAGTTTAAAAAAACCTAACTAACAAATTTTCATAATGTGCCTTCGGAGAGGTTGGTGCTTTACAGTGGTACCTCGGGTTAAGAACTTAATTCATTCTGGAGGTCCGTTCTTAACCTGAAACTGTTCTTAACCTGAGGTACCACTTTAGCTAATAGGGCCTCCCGCTGCCTCCACCGTGCGATTTCTGCTCTCATCCTGAGGTAAAGTTCTTAACCCGAGGTACTATTTCTGGGTTAGCGGAGTTTGTAACTTGAAGTGTCTGTCACCTGAAGCGTCTGCAACCTGAGGTACCACTGTATTTGTAAGGTCTGCTGCTTCTAAATAAAGCCATGCTGGTGGTAGAGGTGGCAGTGACTGTGATTCATAATACGTAAAATGATCCATTCGCATCCGAGGCCTCTCCCTCCCTCCCCACCTCTCTTTCTATACTTATTATCAGCTTTGAAAAGTTGACTTTGCTTCCAGCAAAGCTGCGAGGAAGAATTATCCACTTAAGTATTTCTATCTGTGTAGTGCCTGGCAGACACCATGCATGCTGAGACAAACAAGAGAGTCCCCAGAGAGCTCATCTGCTATAGGACTTATTTCATACTGCATCAATAATGTAAATGGAGATGTGAAGATAGCTCCCTATTTCTCTAAGATACGATGGCACTAGCGCAGGGAAGATGCACTCCACTTCAGTAGAAGTACTGGGGTCAGGTTTCTCAGCTGCTGCCATCACAAGGCCAAGTGATTTCTTTTTTTAAAACTAAATGTGAGAGACAGAATTATCAGAATGATTACTTAATTAAAATAAATAAATATAGCCTGCCTTTAACTATGGAAAAGCCAAGCACAATAACCCAGTCACTAAAGAACAAATGACTTATGTACTGGAAGATCTAATGTCATGGTGGGTGACCAAACCTAACGACTTGGGAAATCCAAAGTCTGGTCAAGGTAACAGAGGAAGCTTGTCACAGCTAGGGATGGGAGAATTATTATTATTTTTAATTCAGTTTGCATTTAAAGGCTATGCCTACCTAACAGGCAATTTTTGAAACAACACATAAACCTAAACACAGTCATTATTTGAAATTCTGTTTCATCTGTTTCATCTTTATTATTATTATTATTGCTGTTGTTGCCTCAAATTAGACTTGCCAGTTCTAGTATTCTACTAAATCTTCTCAGGATCTAACCAAACAACCTGTAGGAGATTTCTCGAAGTTTTATTACTATTTTTAATCTAAGAGCAGTCACAAGGGCCTCCAAATTTAACTGAGCAGCTGTTAATAATAATAATAATAATAATAATAATAATAATAATAATAATAATAATATCTTTATTGCCATTGTACAACCTGTGTACAATGAAATTAAACAAGCTTCCCTCCCCCCTCCAACACTCAATCTCTTATCGAACAACACACCACCTCGCAAGTCAATTTTGCTATGTTATTTTCCATTCAACAGCCTAACAGCCCAAGGATAGAAGCTATTTTTTAGCCTATTGGTACGGCTGATTATACGTCTATATCTCCTGCCTGAGGGTAGAAGATTAAAGAGGTGATGGCTGGGGTGTGAGTCATCACTGAGAATTTCACACATCTCCAAATGTTGCAATTCATTTATCTAGCCAAATACACATATTAGTGAAAATAAGATTTTTAAAAATGCATTATTTTGGAGAAAAGTGCTTTGCCAAAATATGTGCATGAGGCAAAATTGCAACCAAAATGTCTGTTAATGTCATTGGGTCTAGTCTGATTAGAACTTAGATGGAGACTGTACAGCCTGGGCACTTCAGCTAATGCTAGTTTAACATCAGAAAGGGGCAGTTAAATGGGCATTATGTCTCTTGCTTCTAGATCTAGAATCCCACACAAGCCTTTGTACCCATATCCCAGCAGTTCTCCTGGAGCTCTGACATAAAAATGGAAGAAACAGTGCCCTTTTGCCTCCTTGTATAACTTCCTTCCTGGTTAATATTTTGTCCTGCCATATCTAGAAATAATGGAAAGGCATAGGGGTACCTGATGATCATGGCAAAGTTGGCCCGCCTGTTCCAATTGCCAGGGATAGGAATGTGCTTCAACAAGGCAGAAGTTACTGGTTGGGCCATAGCAACTTCAGTTTGGCTCCAACATGCACCAGCACCATATCATCACTGGGGCTATGCAGGATTAAAGATTTGGGCACAGCAGAAGGATGCTAATTAAAGTGGTTCATGGAGGGGGTCTCTTTGGAAGTATGGGACATGTAGTCATCAATCCAGGTGTCTTGATTGTCTTAAAACACAAGAACAGTCACCTAATGAACTGACTTCTTTCCCCACATCACTAAGTTTCATAAAATCCAGTTAACTTAGCCTACATCTGCCAATCTTTGTTGCTAATGAACTATGATTAGAATAAAATCTAAAAGACATAAATCAAAATCACCCAAATCTCTTTTTTCTGTCAAGACACATAAATGTTTCCTATCTTCCATCAAATTATTTTAATTACAGCTGCTGAGCATCACCATTATTTTTAGACAAGCCGCCTCTGCTGCTGTTATGGAATGTAGGGTACATATTCTCCAGTACTTGCTCATATTGTTACCTTATGCTATTAAATGGAAACCACTTGTTACAGGCATGACTCAAAACCATGGGCTGGATTGGGCAATGTGCGTCTCATGATCTTGGCCCATCATGTGACATAAGCAGGAGCAGCTGATTTGCTGTCTCTACATCTCCTGTTTCCACATGGCCAAGTGGGCTTGGAGTGCTAACATATCACCTATTTGCAAACAGATCAATGTCCACACAGGAAGCTATCATATACCATTGGGGTCCATCTATCTCAGTATTGTCTACACTGACTGGCAGCAGCTCGCTAGGGTTTCCAGGAGCTTTCCCACAGACATACTGGCAGCTCAAATTGAACCTGGCAGCTTTTGCAGGCAAAGCATGTGCTCTGCCACAGTCCTTTCCCAAATAAAATGGTTGAAACAGTCCTACAGCCACACAGTTTTCACCAGTATACCCTGAATGCACATTCAGATGTATCATCCTTGTGGATGTTTCCATAATGGGAGAGTACACCAGATGGGAGGGAGGAGACAGTGCACACCCAGTCTCCTTGCAAAGTGCTGACATGAGAACGACATATTCCCCCCTCCCCTGCTTGAATCTGCACCAGATAACATTATATAGGATGCAGCTTGATCATGGACAGAATGTTTCCCAGGCTTTCTAGGTTTATACTGCACGATCTCAGGTCACTTACATGGCATTTTATGTATAATTGTTGTAAACCAGTCTGATGTGTGTTTTTTTTATAGCTGTTGTTGTTGTTTAGTCGTCTTAGTCGTGTTTGACTCTCCGTGACGCCATGAACCAAAGCATGCCTTGGAAACTCTCACTTTCTTCTCAAAGCTTCTCCTTTTTTATGTCCATGGAGTTTTCTTGGCAAAATACTGGAGTGGCTTGCCAGTTCCTTCTCCATTTTTTTTTATAGCTAGTAGTATATAAATATTTTAATTCATAAACAAATGTTATTTATGTATCTGATATTAAACGTGAATATGATTGTGTTTTCTTGTTTTGTAAGCCATTCTGAGATCCTCTCGTGGCTATTAATCAGGTCCATAGAAGGATCCTTTCTATGTTCCTGCACTGATATAAGCCTTTTACACAAATAGATAATGAATGGCTGCATGGGCCAGCATCTAACCAGGTATTTAAACACAGGCAAGGAGCTAACACAGTCTCGTCGTCTTTCTTTAAAGTGTTAGTCCAGTCTAATTTTTTGCCTGCATTTCTTTAAGCTGCTCTGCCAGATCACAACTGCTGTTGAAACTCTTGCCATTAGCACTGGAGGGTCTGCGTTTGATGGTTCATCTACCTGCTCCCTGAACAAGAGACCCTTTTACAATCAGTTTTAGACTGAGCTTCAGTTTATTGATCTGAAAGGACCCAAGCCATTGCAGACAATAAACATAAGGCCCAGGACTGCTCTGCTTCAGGGGAAATCAAGGGGAATTATATCATATGAGCATAGTGATAATTCTATCCTCCATATGGCTACATGACCTCTTCCTGTCGCTTCATGCAGAAACATAGGAAACTGTATGGAAGTTTGCAACACTCAAGAACACAATTCCCATAGCGACAGAACAAGGAAGCTGCCTGACACGTTGGAGTGTAAATACTGTAATGCAGAAGCCCACCACCCAATTAAACCAAGCAGCTCCCATGAAGGATTTGTGGTCAAGAGTGCTTAAGGCTGTTGAGAGAGCTGGAGGAATCATGAGGGACTCATTCACTCTCCATATCTGTATTCTGACAAAGGCCATTCGCAATGAAAGTCTTCAAAGGGGGTCCTTTATGAAAGCATTTGGTTTATGAAATGAGTGGTGCTCTGAACATGTATCTGAAATACTTGTCATTTATAACGTGACAATAGCAAGAGCCGCCTGAAAGAAACAGCTAAAAATTTCTCTTTTTTTTTTATCAGGGAAGAATTTGTATTGCATTGGTGAAAGCCAAATTACAATAGCTGACAAAACATGAACGTTTAATCATGGTGGATTAGAAGAATGCTCACAAGGCGTTCAAAGGAATTTATCGTTATTCAACATTTCAGCTTGTGATCTCTTAACACGTCTTTGGGGAGTCGATTCCTCTCTGCACTCCATAGGAAAGCCATGCACATGAAAAGGGTTAGATTGTAGGAAACTTAGTAAATAATATAACAAAACAGCTTTCCACCCTGTTCGACTACACAGCCATGTAAATGTGCACATCACTCCTATGCCTGCATGCTATTGTGTCATCCAGAAAATACACATCCTCCCTCGCATCTGAGATAATTGTTCCCTTATTGAACAAACTCCTTTAGATAAAGCAAAAAGGGTGCTGATTTCAAGATGACTCATCCTACCTTGTCAGCCATGAACGGTGTTTCAAAGCCTTGCCATACCTTTTCATGTAAACTTCAGCAGCAGTCACAATCTCATTTTGGTTCAAACGGATCAGGATTTCAAGTCAAAATCTTGAGTGCCGTTTGCTCAGTTAGGATAAATCGCTTATGCCTTGGGAATAGATGGTTCACAGGCTCTCGCTGACATTGCACTCCTAAACACATGCATTTAGAAGCAATCTGCAATGATTTCACAGTTTACCTGGTCACTATAGCCCTGTTGAGGTATTTCCCCTTGACACAGTATAGCAGATTCATGGCGATGGGAGCAGGATCCTGATCAATGATGCTGTGCCCAATGTTGTTGCACCTCCAATCCTGCCCTAGGATGTCTGTATGTTTGCACAACTTCTAAAAGGGGCCTATGCCTTAACACACTTCCTAGGGATAAAGCTCCAGTAGTAATAATAATAATAATAATAATAATAATAATAATAATAATAATAATAATATTTTATTTATACCCCGCCCATCTGGCTGGGTTTCCCCAGCCACTCTGGGCGGCTTCCAACAAAATATTAAAACACAATAGTCTATTAAACATTAAAAGCTTCCCTAAACAGGGCTGCCTTCAGATGACTTCTAAAAGTCTGGTAGTTGTTGTTCTCTTTGACATCTGGTGGGAGGGCATTCCACAGGGTGGGTGCCGCTTCCGAGGAGGCCCTCTGCCTGGTTCCCTGAAACTTGGCTTCTCGCAGCGAGGGAACCGCCAGAAGGCCCTCGGCGCTGGACCTCAGTGTATGGGCAGAATGATGGAGGTGGAGATGCTCCTTCAGGTATACTGGACCGAGGCCGTTCGGGGCTTTAAAGGTCAGCACCAATACTTTGAATTGTGCCCAGAAACGTACTGGGACCCAATGTAGGTCTTTCAAGACTGATGTTATGTGGTCTCGGTGGCCGCTCCCAGTCACCAGTCTAGCTGCCACATTCTGGATTAGTTGTAGTTTCTGGGTCACCTTCAAAGGTAGCCCCACTTAGAGCGCATTGCAGTAGTCCAAGTGAGAGATAACTAGAGCATGCACCACTCTGGTGAGACAGTCTGCGGGCAGGTAGGGTCTCAGCCTGCATACCAGATGGAGCTGATAAACAGCTGCCCTGGACACAGAATTAAACCAGGGGTCAGCAAACTTTTTCAGCAGGGGGCCAGTCCACTGTCCCTCAGACCTTGAGGGGGGCTGGAATATATTTTGGGAAGAAAAAAAAGAACGAATTCCTATGCCCCACAACTAATCCAGAGATAAGGTAAAGGTAAAGGTACCCCTGCCCGTACGGGCCAGTCTTGCCAGACTCTAGGGTTGTGCGCTCATCTCACTCTATAGGCCGGGAGCCAGCGCTGTCCGCAGACACTTCCGGGTCACGTGGCCAGCGTGACAAGCTGCATCTGGCGAGCCAGCGCAGCACACGGAACGCCGTTTACCTTCCCGCTGGTAAGCGGTCCCTATTTATCTACTTGCACCCGGGGGTGCTTCCGAACTGCTAGGTGGGCAGGAGCTGGGACCGAACGACGGGAGCGCACCCCGCCGCGGGGATTCGAACCGCCGACCATGCTATTGGCAAGTCCTAGGCGCTGAGGTTTTACCCACAGTGCCACCCGCGTCCCCACAATCCGGAGATGCATTTTAAATAAAAGGACACATTCTACTCATGTAAAAACATGCTGATTCCTGAACTGTCTGTGGGCTGGATTTAGAAGGCGATTGGGCTGGATCCAGCCCCCAGGCCTTAGTTTGCCTACCCATGCTTTGGGCCACAGTTCATTGGCAGAGTGCAGGGTTTGCATGCAAACAGGTTAAATTCCTGGCATCTCAAGGAATGGCTAGAATAAAAGATTCCCTTCCTGAAACTCCAGAGAGCTGCTGCCATTCAGTGTCAACCATGCTAGGCTAGATGGGCCAATGGTGTCATTTGGTATAAGGCAAGTTTCCTATACTGCTATCCATACAACAAGGGAAGGCTCTGGAATATGATTTGGGCTGCTAGAATAATAGAGAGAATTGCCTTATAAAGATGATGCATTTAGCCTCCAGGGGTTACGCCCTTCATCTGAATCAAAGTCTTTCATACTCAATCAGCGAAATAAGGTTTGATTCAACTCTAAGGGAGGGGAGAAGACACTTGCTTACTTTCAAAGTTCAAATAAAGACTTTTGCAGTGAAATTACCAAGATAGGAGGCAGATAAATAAAAATAAAAATGGAGGCATTGAATCCAGTGGGAGAGTGAGTAAAAAAAATATTTATACATTCTGTCATTTGGCTCTAATTGCTTCAAAGATTATTTATTTTTCTTTTTTTCTTTGAAAAATATGTTTAAATGCTGCAAGCTATTTTTTTAAAAGAAGGAGCTGGAAGGCATAATAAAAGCAAGCAAGGATATACTTTTCTGAATAGACTGAAATAATTAATGTGAAAATGGTTCCGCTCAGGCTTTTCTTCCTTCCTTTCTTTCCCTACCCCACACTTCTTTTATGGACTAAAATACATTATTTTCTGGTTTTTTAAATAGGATAATTTGTTATGCAGAAGTACTGGTTTCTTGAATCTTGCAATAATCCAAATACCAGGAGTATTTGGGAACCTGCACGGTAGGTAAGCTTGTTTGTGGCTGGCAGTGTAGCTTCTTGCAAGTCAGTCTTGCTCAGACCATCCTGACTCTGTCCAGGTTTTCCTATCCCAGACTTCTCCCACTGCTTCAAATTCCCATGTGTGGCTTCCCATACACTGGTGGCTGTTGCATCTGCAGCATCATTCAAGTCAGACATTATGTCTGCTATGTATAAACTATCATGTGGCAGCATGCTGTGTTTTCCCACCCCCATGAACATGAGACAGAGGACAATCGGCCCCAGACAAGGAAGCAGAACAGAGCTATTGTGGCTAGAAACCATGGGATACCCTCATCCGCTATGAATTTGTCTAATCCTTTTTTAAGCATCATCCGACTTGGTGGTCACCATTATATTTTGTGGGAACAAATCCCCTGGTTTAACTATGTGCTGCGTGAAGAAAGAACTGTCTTTTGTCTATCCTGAATCTTCCAGCATTCAGCCACATTAGTTCTAGGGCTTCCATGAGTTCTAGAATGATGAGCGAAAGAGAAAATTGAGCATGGTTTTCACCCTCCATTGACATATGGAACCCTGTGACTGCCTCCATTGGAATGTTTAAGACCAAAACCACCAGCTGATTTTTTCCTTTTTCTTTCCTGAACAACTGTTAAGCTCTGTATTCCCTTTGTGAGTTTGTTTTGTTAACTGAAATTTAAAATCAATACAAACTTTAAAAAAAGAAGTTTCTGATAAGCTTTGGTGACAAAGAGCAGCTTGCAAAATGAGTACTTAAGTCGTGCAACAATGGAGGCACTATTGTTGCTCACTCTCAATCTGTGCAGACGTCAACTCTTCCTAATGCTCTCATTGCCCAGTGGATCATTTTTCTTCTTTCTTTGAATGTGGTGGCATTGTACTAGGTCAGGAAGGCCCCGAGAGACTCTGTTTAGGTAAACTTTCTTAAGGGCAAAGCTTGGCCTTCTTTCATTAATTGCGGAGTGTTTTTCTTGGCAGAGACACCAATGCTCACTCAGAAGGCAAGCCGGCGTTCCCTTGGCTCTGCTGGAAGTTTTGTACGCAAACAGAAACAATGCAGAGCGAGCTATATGCAAGCTCTTAATGTTTCTTTCTCCAGGCATCTTTCATTATTCAGCATATTTACCTTGCTTAACAACAAACTACTGGTAGCACAACAAGACAGGTACACTTGTTTGTAAACGATGCTCTCCCAGCAGACCTTAGACTGCTTTGCAGCCAGCCATGGCTCTATCCTTTTTTATCCTTGTAGCATACAGATATTGTTATAGTGAGTGCTAAACAGATCAACATGAACCATAATGTATGCTAAGTAATGAATGTGGCAATTGCCCTTTGGAATTCCCTGCCCTTAAATATTAGCCAGGTGCTGTAGTCTTTTCAGCCACTACTGAAGATCTTCCTCTCCCAACCAGCTTTTCAAGTTGAGAATGATCCTTCCCAGTCTTCACCTGTATTGAAATTATTTTTAAGATGTTCTAAATGTGGTTTTTAATTGTTGCTTGTTCTTTGCTGCCCTGGGCTCCTTTAGGAGGAAGGGCAGGATATAATAGATACAGTGGTACCTCAGGTTACAGATGCTTCAGGTTTCAGACGCTTCAGGTTATAGACTCCGATAACTCGATAACTCCGATAACCCAGAAATAGTACCCCGTGTTAAGAATTTTGCTTCAGGATGAGAACAGAAATCGCACGGCGGTAGCGGGAGGCCTCATTAGCCTGGTACCTCAGGTTAAGAACAGTTTCAGGTTAAGAACAGATCTCCAGAATGAATTAAGTTCTTAACCCGAGGTACCACTGTAATATAATAAGTATAAACCCTGGTTCTAACCAGTAGAAGCCAACCAACAGGGCATTAGTTTCAAGAACCTCTTAACATTTTCACTCAAAATGTCTCCAGTCACAGAGAAAATATTGACTAATACATCAGAATGTGACTGTTTTTATGTCTTTATGTTACAGGGTGGTCTGATGCAAAAAGGCAAAGATCCTGCATGCGCTCAGACACACATGCACTTATAGATATATACAGAGTGGTTGTAAAATGTGCTGAGGTTCTTTTTACAAACAAACGGTATATAGTACAAATTTTGTTCAATCAATCAATCAATCAATCAATCAATCAATCGGCTCTGATAAACTGGATTTGAATTGGGCCAGCCTTTGATTTTCTTGACAAATGGCCTACAATATTTCCTAGCAGTTTGTTTTCATTTCTGGTTTCTCTTTTGCAGTCAGTGCATGCTGTGTGTGACCGGGTATTACTTATATTTGACAAAAACAAAACAAAACAAAACCAACGTAAAATACATTTTAATTAACAAGTATGCCCTGTGACATTTTAGAACGACATAGCTAATATTGTTCTAATATGGGGAAATAACGTTAAACAGGTCAGTGTAGATCCAGCCCAGGTAATGGGGAAATGAAACCAAAGTGTCAGCCATCAGCAGAAGCAATGGTGCCAATGGGGGACATATATGTGTGTGGGGAAAATATTCACACAATCTGTGTTTCAGGAAAAATTCTACCCCACTGAAATTGCTAGCTTCTATTGTGAATTAAATGAGAGAGTATTTTGCTCAACTCTAATCCTAATTCACCACGATGTGTAACTCAGAAAGCTCTGGTTGCAAATAAGCACAAACCAAACACGTACAAAAATTTTCTGCTAGTTGGTAAGTCCCTTTCGACTGACCAGCACTCCCCCTTCCAAAATGTAAGAGTCACAACTCTCCTCTGTTAAGGGAAAAATTGTTTTCTTTTTTAAAAAAATATGGCTCAGTAGAAAGCTATTGCAGGCAACATCGGTGGAAAATGTCTAAGGCTCTGTGTTGTGAAATGGTCCAGAATGAATTCTGTCCTCTTCACACACCACTTCTCCCATTGGATAGTCAGATCAGCAACCTTTTCCAGCTGAGCATAAGAGCTAACATTCCTTATTTCATTCTTTACCATTAGCCACAGAAATCTTCTTCAGCAGGCTATTTGAGCCACGGCGTATTAATTTAGCCGGTCAGCAATTGTCTCAACATGCCTGGCTATGGTATAGTAGTAGAATCATTAGCTCCTCTTCTTAACGTGGCAGGGTATATGACAGGGGTTCCACAATCCAGGATGATTCTGGTGTCAACTAACTGTGACACTCCATCAAACCTTGCATCCTGAATGTCATGGGGAGTTACATCCCTTCATGGGTGATAAAACATGGGCATTCTGACAAGCCCTGGTTTCACTGGCCTCATTGGCCTCACGAGGCTCATGTTACTTCATTGTTTTATAACCTAAATTGTCTCGCACTGGAAACGAGGGTTCATTTGAAGATTTTATTGTTAACCTTTAAGGGCTTTGGAGTTCTTAATCTACTCTAGCTACACGAGTTAAGTGAGGTTTATGCGCCAAATCATAATCTAACTCCAGTTATAGATTTCTGCATGCGTGCTCTCTGGCTGGCCTGACAGCCGCTCGAAATATCTGATAACCACAGCAAACTTTTGTCTGGGTGTCAGCATCCATAGAGCAGCTTCAAAGATCACAACTTTGAAAGTTAGTTTCATTTGTGTATATTACGTGGGCATGCTTTATATCAGGCTTGTGAAACACTCATTCATAAGTACCTTGGGTTAAAGAATTTAATTCGTTCTGGAGGTCCGTTCTTAACCTGAAACTGTTCTTAACCTGAGGTACCACCTTTGCTAATGGGGCCTCCCACTGCCACTGTGCGATTTCTGTTCTCATCCTGAAGCAATGTTCTTAAACCGAGGTACTATATCTGGGTTAGCGGAGTCTGTAACCTGAAGCATCTGTAACCTGCAGCGTCTGTAACCCAATGTACCACTGTATTGTTATTATTTACTAAATTTGTATACCACCCTATACCTGTAGGTCTCAGGGTAGTTCACAACATAAGATTACAATATAAAAATCACAAAATACATAATAAAAACAAAAACAAAGTCAAACCAATAACGACCCCCTTTCACAAAACATTTTAAAAGGGCATTAGATGCCCATCAGCCAAAGGCCTGGTTAAACAGGAATGTTTTCGCCTGACACCTGAACAGTGGCGTAGCGTGGGTTGTCAGCACCCGGGGCAAGGCAAGTAATTTGCGCCCCCTAACCCGTGGATTTGCGCCCCCTAACCTGTGGATTTGCGCCCCCTAACCCTAACCCCCAGATGTTGCGGCCGGTGCGGCCGGCCCCCCCTGCACCCCCCACGCTACGCCACTGCACCTGAAGGTGTATAATGAAATCACCAGGCAAACCTCCCCGGGAAGAGTATTCCACAAACAGGGAGCCATTGCAGAAGATGCCTTATGTTGCCACCCTCCAGGCCTCCAGACCCTCCAGGTGTCCCTATTTTCCAGGGACAGTCCCAGACTGACAGAAGCAGTCCCAGTTTCTTATCTGATTCCAGAATGTCCCGCTTTTCCTTAGGGCGTCCCTATTTTATTGGAGAAATGTTGGAAGGTACGGAGTTATCCAACCCCCGAGCCATCAAAATGCAGCCCTGTTTAGGGAAGTTTTTTTAAAAAGTTTACTTCTTCCTTTTTTTTAAGGTTTGTATATTCGTTGTATGCTGCCCAGAACCAAAAGTGATCCCACTTTGCATGGATCATAGAATCATAGAATCATAGAATCATAGAATCATAGAATCATAGAGCTGGAAGAGACCACAGGGGCCATCGAGTCCAACCCCCTGCCAAGCAGGAAACACCATCAGAGCACTCCTGACATATGGTTGTCAAGCCTCTGCTTAAAGACCTCCAAAGAAGGAGACTCCACCACACTCCTTGGCAGCAAATTCCACTGTCGAACAGCTCTTACTGTCAGGAAGTTCTTCCTAATGTTTAGGTGGAATCTTCTTTCTTGTAGTTTGGATCCATTGCTGAAGACAAAATGGGAGAAATAGTTCTACTGCCATGAGCTTCTTAGCGGGAAGGTGGAGGCAGTAAAAATAACTAAATGGAGATCAGCTGCACCACAGGACACCAGAAAGAGTCCCCCTAACTCTCTGGCTTACAAGATTTCACCTTGAATGAAATTGTCTTTTCTTTGGCTAAGGCCTACAATGCGTAATAGGCAAATGTATAAATAATAAATACATGGGTTGAGCTGGAAACTATTGCTCTTAGGAAGGAACGGGAATACTTTTATTAAACAGGAACACATATATTTCCCCCCATGCATATTACCTCGATTCCTTTAGGCAAGGGCTGGCATCCAGCATAATATTACTTATGCAAAAAGATTCATTGTGCTCTACACTGGCAGAACACCGGCTGTAGCCGTGATGGAACCCAGCCAACTCCCCGTCGGCTTACATGCCCTCCGACTAGAACAGACTCACCATTTTGCCTTCTCTAGCATAAAGGGACAACATTTTCTCCCCCCTGCTAGAATACGGCATTCCTGAAAAAGATACTGACAAATACAGACCTAAAACGACTCCAAGGTATTCATCAAACGCTTCCATGTACCTGCATCATCTCCCCATCCCACCATGTTTTGTATTTTGATAAGAAGCTGAGGTTTGGTTTGAGTTGATTTGGGTACAGTTCATTGTGGGAAAGTGTCATAGAAATAAATGTGCCCCTCTACAGCAGAAAGTGTTAGCACTGTCTATATAGACCCAGCTGTTCGGATGCCTGATGATCGTCTTCCAAAGCAACTACTCTATTCCCAACTTAAGAATGGAAAGCGAAATACTGGTGGGCGACAATAGGGTTTTCCATGTGATTGGACTCCCACTTGAACTTCCAACAATAATAGCATTAAGTAAAAAAGCTATTTGAAATGTGATAGTGCGAAAAGGAAAGTAATATTTTGAAAAATGTGAAGATTGAAATAAAAATAAAAATTCTAGATCTCATAGCTATGAATAAAAGTTTCACTGTACGTGGATTTAATGCACTGGGTACTTACTGCCAATCAATTTCATTGGTTCCTCCCATGTATGTGTGTGAGTGTGAAAGAGAATTTCCAAAACAGAAAACAAAAAAGCCCTACGCAATTTCGATGCATACGAAGATTTTGCAACTGAAATCTATGCAGATTTGTTTAAATTTATTGAGTTTTATTTATTTCTATTCACAGCATACCCATCCCAAAGGCCCAGAGTAGACAGCAATAGATTAAAGCGATTGTAAAACATCCTGTTTAAATTAAATTAAAATCCAATTAAACAGCTAACTTAGCTAACCATCCATCAGCTTAACCCCAGACTCCAAATTTAATTTAATTTGATTATAATTTTAATTTGATTTTACCAATTGCTGTCTACTCCAAGCTTTTCTGGATATTTAAAACAGCTAATAGTATAATTTACTCCAATAACAAAATTGTGATTTATTTTTTTTCTGGGACAAAACATGGGGACTGGATCTGGCAGGAACCAAACACTGGTGAAACAATTTATATTTATACTTCTCAATTCCTAATCTTTCCAAAACTGACAATGCATCTTCAAAGGCTGCTAACAAGTCTATTAAATAAATTTTTAAAATATGCTACTGTTTCAGAAAATGGGAAGTTACTATTGCAGTGCGACAGTTTAATGGAGTAATCGGTGAAGGAGACAGATTTTTTTAAAATAAATACATACATGGGCACTTTGCTGTCACATTTGAATGCAAAGGAAGCCTATGGCTTTGTATAGGGTGTTATGTTTTCCCCACTGCTTTGCATGGGCCTCGAGAAGAAGGTGGCATGGAGCATTTCCTCTCACCAGCCCCTGCTGTCAGGAGCTGTCACCATGTAAACTTTTATAGTCCTCTGTACGAGGGATCTTAAAATAGCCAAAAGCCATGGATCTGTGTATAATCGAATGAGCAGGATTTTTTACAGTCCAGAAATCTAAGAGAACAGACTGGCAATATGGTATTGCACAAGAGTGGAAATAAGGATGCCACTGAGAGGTTAGCTGGTAATCAGCCAAGAATTTATACATCATCAGAAATGGACGCCAGAGGATGTGTGTTGGGAATCTTAAGCCATGTGCCTACGTTCAGCAAAACATCTCACAGAGTTCCAGACCAGTTTTGCTGCATGCACAGAGAGATCTACAACCCTCAGCATATAAGAGACAAGGCCATTGTTTGCACAATATTAGACTTGGGGTGTGTATGTTGTTATTTTACAGGTCAACTGGGTGAAACGTTTAAGACTTAGCTCCATAGGTTCTAGGGACTTGTGACGTTAACATATGAGAGAGTGCTGGAGGTGAAATAGTTAAACAGGTTGCCCAGTCACGACCCGGGGGGGTGGAGTCAGTGGGACTATAAAACCAGCTCGGGGAGGGGCAAAGGGGAGAGTTTGTTGGGGAGTTCATTGAGGAGTTCGTTGGGGGTTGGGTGGTGGTTGGAGTGGGAGTGAATTGGGCTAGAGTTGTGGGTAGGTTGAGTTAGTGTAACGAAATAGGCTGAGTCAGGAACAGTTAGGGGCTAGGCAGACAAGTAAATATCTGAGAGGTGGTTTAGTGAGTGAGAGCAGGTAGCGAAAGTTATAGGACCGGATAGGCACCCCATGAATATAATTGACTGATACTGTTTATGAAACCACACACTTGTTAAACTGCAATAAATAAACAAAAGTTTATATTCCAATTTAACCCTGACTGGACTCAGTATTGTCCCAGGTAGGGCCTGGGTGGTGGCAGCGAGGAATAAAGTGGTGGCACAGGGATCAATAGACGGTGAAATGTCCGGGGACCCTGTGTGATTGCCACAGGACTTTTCTGGGGAAGTCACCAGAGAGCACATAGCTGTCTTTCCTGCCTTTGTTCTTTCCCATGTGATGGCTTTTTAAAAAAGTATTAGACAAATTCATGGAGGATACGGCTAACTATGTCTACTAATCACAATGTCCATGTTCCACCTTCCCTGTCAGAAGCAGTATGCACTTGAATAGCAGGCAGCGAGAGTGCTGTCATGCTCAGGTTATGGGCTTCCCATGTGTATTTGGTTGGCCACTATGAGAAAAGGTTGTTGAACTATATGACCTGCTCCAGTAGGTTCTTCTTGTGTTCTTACATCCATTTCTTCAGAAAACCAAGGGGAAAATGGCAACCAGGCACAAGAATCCAGATTCTATTAGCTGCCACCTGAATTTGAACTGTTACACAAATCTAAATCATTACAGTTGGCTGGTCCTAGGCTGGGACAAGATAGGGCCACATTTAACATCCAAGAAGACCCAAAGAGCCACCTCAAATACTGTTCCTACCACCCATCTTCTTAAATCTCCCTAACTGGGGAACTGAATCAAATATTGCATTTCCTGCAGATATAATAATAATAATAATAATAATAATAATAATAATAATAATAATAATAATATCTTTATTGTCATTGCCCCCTCTCGGGGACAACGAAATTACTTGGCTGCTCCATCCACCCAGGTAGGGCACTCCACACAAAATCAAAACAACTATAAAAACACTAATTAAAACAATACAGTATAATACAGCAAGGAAGATTAGATGACTTTCAAAGTCCAGGCTTCCCATTCAGGGCCGAGATCGCTCTGGAGAAGAAGCTGTTCTTAAGACGGCTCGTTCTTGTCTTCATCGTCCTGTATCTCCGTCCCGACGGCAGGAGCTCAAAGAGACAGTGACCAGGATGCGATGGATCTTTTACTATGTCCAGTGCCTTCCTATGGCACCTTGTGGCATAAATCTGCTCTAAGGTGGAGAGTGGGCAGCCAACAATGCTCTCTGCTGCCTTAACAACTCTGCACAACCCCATCCTGTCCTGGGTAGTACAGCTTCAGTACCACACACATAAGCCATAAGTGAGCACGCTCTCAATGGCACAGTGATAGAAGGCAAGCAGCAGTTTCTGCGGAAGATGGTTCATGACATGGCCCTCTCAGTTAAAACATATTACATCTCATTGATTTCACAGAACATCTTAAAAATATGCTCATATGTCTTAAGTAGAAACCAATAGGGTTCGACTCACCCACAGCCTGTGATAGCTATAGAATTAAGTCATAATCTCAACGTAGGAAAACGAAGCGAGAGAAGCACATGTCCTGAGTGAAGTCAGTTTAGCACACATGAACATTGTGCAGTGAATACTGGGATTAGCAGGCCAATGTGTTAATCTGTGCAGCGGCTCTTACATATTTTAGTTGGGGAGCGCAGGTTGGCTCCCATACATGTCCATCAGTGAGTCAGACCCATGTTTTCCCAGCATGAATCTGAATATGCAGACAAGGTAAAAGGTGCTGGATCAACCTGGGGGGGGGGGGGGGAGAGAAGAAGAAGGAAAGAAAGAGCCACCAGTTTCTTCGCTATGATTTCATATGCACATCACAGCAGCTGATTGATTGCAGCAGGAAATGGAAAGAATTGGAGGGCTGGAAATCGTTATTTAATAGCAGCATGTTGCAATGACAATAAACAGGGCTGCATTGCCTGGAAAAATCCTGTGACAACATGGGAGGAGGAAAGAGAAAAAGAGAGAAGTGGGAAATATCTGCAAAAAAATAAAAATAAATAAATAAATCATTTGCTGAATCCTGTTTAATTTAAAGAAGTGTTTATTTATTTCATCATCGTCATCATTTATTATTATATGACTTGTTCAAGGTCAATCGGTGAACGAACTTCCTAACTGAGTGATGTTTTGAACCCTGAGCTCTCAGGTTGTAGTCCAACACTTCTAACCACAATACCACCCTTGCAATTATTACATAGAAGTAAAGGATAGAGTGTAAAAACCAGAAAGTGCCTTTAATTAAAAAAAAAGTGCAGCTTGAACCAGCAGCTCCATTTTAAAAATAAAAATCAGTATAAAAACCAGCAAAGGGATGGGGCGGGACAGTGCAGAAATCGAAGTACCAGATAGATTGCAATTTAGGTTTCTGCAGGGTGAGGGTGTGGGTTGAAGTGGGAACAAGTTTCACAGCAAGGGTCAAAGGATATATAATCTTGGACATATTCAAGGTTAATTGTGAAAAGTAAAAAGAAGCAGCAGCAGTGTATTTTAATAGCATTAAAATTATCCCTTTTCTATCTCACAATAAGCAGAGAGGAGTAACCTGAGGAATAATTGCAGATGTTCTGAAGCACAGGAACGGATTGGCACTCCCCTCTCTCCTTAAACGACACCCTTGCCTTTTTCTCTATCTGCCACTGCTGATCACAAGTGCCGGTCTCTGATCTCAGCTCTCAGATCCAAGGAACACTCAATGCCCAACTGGTTGTCGAGTGTCAGGCTGCCTCTGGCTGCTGTACGTAGGCATCATGTGCAACGATGGGCGGCTGGAAGGACTGAGACATTGCCTTACTGACCATATTGACAGAATCTTGACTTTGCGAAACGATAAAACGATTTGTTGTCATAATTCCACATCATCACAAACAATGCTAATCGTACATTAGCCGTTTGCTTTGTAAGCAGTCCGGCAGTTCTTTGGGAGACAGTCAATACTACTTATGCCAAATGGTGGCTTAAAACCTGTGTGCCCACTCCCTGTTCACACAAATGGCATTGAAACTTAATAGTGGGTTTATTCTGAGGATTGATTGCCTTTTCTCTAGGAAGAGATTGCTGAGTCAAGCAGCAAAAGGCACAATAGCTGCGGTCACCAGAGCAAACTACAGAGGAGTTTACATAGTAGCAGCCGTCCATCCCTTCTTCTAAGGACTAAGGTGTTAATCTCTTTCTGCCTGGTGCCATAAATCAGAACTAGCTTTACTGAGGTAAATGGAGATCCAAAGTCCTGACCTGCCAAATGATTAAAGGTTTGTTAGCTGATGAACTAGGCCAGTCTAACAAATTAATTTGTCAATTAATTAGTCAATTATTGATTAAAAACTCAATACATTCTCTGAGGATTTCCTTCCTTAGATCCCTCTTTTTCCCCCCCTTGTAGCTTTGGACAGTCTTTTCTCTCATAATTAACAGTGGATTGAGACACTGCTTTCTCCTCCACCCTTCTCAAAACACACATTGACTTTTGCGGTCGCCACCTCTTGAAAAATCACGCAGAAATAGCTTGAGAGCCAGTGTGGTGTAGTGGTTAAGAGCGGTAGTCTCGTAATCTGGTGAACCAGGTTCGCGTCTCTGCTCCTCCACATGCAGCTTCTGGGAGACCTTGGGCTAGTCACACTTCTTTGTAGTCTCTCAGCCCCACTCACCTCACAGAGTGTTTGTTGTGGGGGAGGAAGGGAAAGGAGAACGTTAGCCGCTTTGAGACTCCTTCAGGTAGTGATAAAGCGGGATATCAAATCCAAACACTTCTTCTTCTTCTTGTAAAAGGATCTAAACCATGTTGTGCTACACACAGCCTCTGTTTGCTTGATAAAATGTGTAAATCCAATAATCATCTGCCTTGAAATGCATTCAGGCATCACAACTGTTGAGCAGACTATACTGAACCACACATTGGGCTTTCTTGCCCTGTGTTGTCTACATTGATTGGCAGTTGCTCTCCAGGGTTTCAAAAGGAGTCTTTTCCAGTTCCAACAGGAGACGCCCGGTACTGTGGCTCACCAAGTGTTTGGTGGCCCACCCACCCAACTTTTGAGACCTTTCAACCCTTTTCTTGAAATACATAAAACAAGAATATATAATGTATATATATAATATATAATCCTTCTAGGTCTGGAGAAAGTTGCATCTAGTCTAGTAGCTCCCATTCCTATCTTCCACAGCGTCCAACAAAATGCCCCTGGATAGACACATAAATGACAATTTAGTTATATTAAAGATAGTGTGGAATGGATCTATGGCATATATCCTGAAGAAGAAAAGTCATTCATTAGGACACGTAATTAATAATGTTCACATGGTATGCCTTTCTTCTAAGTATGTCCTTTCCACACATCTTCAGCCACCACAATGTGATTTACCATATCTGGAACACTTTTAGATCATGGTGACTTCAGGATGCAGAACAACTCTGATCTCACCACCTTAGGGTGCCTTCATAAGCAGGTTCTGGAGGGCAAAAATTAAAGAGGTGCATATGAGGCAGCTGTACACTGAGCCAGACAACTGATCCATCTAGGCTGGTATTATTTACTCTGACTGGCAGCAGCTCTCCAGTATTTCTTATCAGCTGCTATCTGGTCTTTTTAACAGAACATGTCGGAGACTGACACTGGGGCCTGGAGTCTGATGGCACCTTGAAGATTAACCAGCATATTGTGGTCTAAGCTTGTGTCCATCACAGGCCCATTTCATCTGTTGCATGCAATGAAAATATGGAGCACTGGTGTTTAAAGAGAAACATTTTAAAGTTCCATTGATTTCAGTAGCAGAGTTATCGCCTGCTTAACCACTTCCCACTCTAATCAATAGTGCTTAAGTTTGGGTGTATTGCACCCATGTTATGCATTTTCCCCCATACAGAGCTATGTTTAGAATAAAAGAAACACTGCTCATCCATATTTTCAAAACTGCCTGCCCAATTGTCAAATTCTTTACAGGGGTTGGGGAGGACAATTCCGCAGTCTTTCTTATTCCAGCACATTGACTGTGGCTGTAGTTGTTGTTTAGTCGTTTAGCCGTGTCTGACTCTTCGTGACCCCATGGACCAGAGCATGCCAGGCACTCCTGTCTTCCACTGCCTCCCGCAGTTTGGTCAAACTCATGCTGGTAGCTTTGAGAACACTGTCCAACCATCTCGTCCTCTGTTGTCCCCTTCTCCTTGTGCCCTCTATCTTTCCCAACATCAGGGTCTTTTCCAGGGAGTCTTCTCTTCTCATGAGGTGGCCAAAGTATTGGAGCCTCAGCTTCATGATCTGTCCTTCCAGTGACAACTCAGGGCTGATTTCCTTAAGAATGGAGAGGTTTGATCTTCTTGCAGTCCATGGGACTCTCAAGAGTCTCCTCCAGCACCATAATTCAAAAGCATCAATTCTTCGGCGATCAATTCTTTGGTGACTATGGCTAAGCAGGACCTATCGATTCATAGGCACTGCACATGTGAAGTCATGTGCAAGGCCCTCCCTTGCATGGTACCACCCATGCCCTCTGCCCAGAAGTGTCTCACCAGGTGGGCCAGAACCACTGCACTAGCTTTTGGGCAGGTGGGTCGCTGTTGCTTACCAGGAAGGAGAGGGCAAGGTGGTGAGGAGGCTGGCATGGTGCAAATGCACCAGCAGGAACATGAGATTGGCTCTGCCAATGTGTTTGCACTGTGCCAGCCTCCCCACAGCCTTGCCCCTCCTCTTCTTGGTAAGCAGCAGTGACCCACCTTCTGGGAAGCTGATTCCGCCCCCTGGCAAGCCACATCTGCCCCACCATAATATGTTTGTGCAGATGTGAGTAGGGTACCCCATGAAGGGACACTAATTGACCAGGAGGTGTGCCTGGCATGCATGGTGGTCGTAGTACATTACATTTGGCACCCCCACATGTATCAAACACCTGGATTGGGCTTTTGTTGCTTTGCTAAAAAGAAAGTAAAGAAGGCAACAGGGAACAAGACACAGCAAGGGCCTGTGCAGTCCCACCCTCTCCCAATGCCATCCTGCACGTGCACACCCTCTAACAATGTAGTGCATATAGTCTAAAAAAAACCAGCAATAGATTTCTGCATCTTCGGTCATGATTTTAAACATGTCTCTTACAAATGCACAGAAATGATGGGTTTGGGAATAGGTGAGCATTGAGTGCCTTGATATTATTTATGAAATTCTCTCTGCATTTTTCTCATTAGAGGTTATCTGTTAGGTGAAAGAAAGGGAGTTGTTGCCTGTGTTTATTTTCTCTGGAGTGTATTATTCTAAAGTAAGTACAATCAGTGTTTAGGAAAGAAATTGTCTTTGCATGATATAACATGAAAGGGGGAGCCTTGTCAGTGGAATTGCTCTGACAGCTCTTATAGCAGTTTATTACATGCCTTTTCACTCCACTTGATGGATTTGATTCTGAGGGTAGGCTTGTAAACTATGCTTTATTTAGTGCATTTTTGGCTACATGAAGCTCCGTATAAAGCACAGAAGTGAAATGGGCAAATGACACTAGACTTCATTTAGTCTTTTTCAGTTCTTTGGAAAATGAAGGAAGATTCTAATAAGCTGAAATACTCTTAAATGCATATATTTACTAAAACCTTCAACCTTCAAGTTCAGAATGACTATTTTGAATCAATATGTGGAAAGCAAACGCATATCTGCCTTCCCCACAGTACCGTGTCCTAAGCCCTGTGTGTTTGTAGAAAGATTGACCTTATATTCTCCCTACAGTTGATATTCTGAATTCTGGAATACTATAAGTGATTCTGTCACTTCAACAGATTGTCTGTGAACATTCTGTGGCATCACAACCACAGTAGGGATGGGGCAGAAATTTCATTCAGTTCACATTTAAAGTTGAACCTACCTAATTCATGCTTTCCATAACAATATGTGAACAGAAACACAGCCATCCATCAAAATTAGCAGTTTCACTTAATTTCACAATGCAGTTCTCCAGCTAACTGTTGTGTGTAAAAATGCATGTGCTAGAGTACAGTATACATAAAAATGCATATATTAGTGAAAATAGCAAGCAAAAATGCATTATATTAGGGAAATTGCTTTGTAAATATGTATATATGCGGCACACAAAATGTGTATTATATTAGGAGAAATTTGCAGTAAAATGCTGATACTGTTGAATTTTCACGATGACCTTTTTCTAACACAAACTGATGTGGAAATGTGGAGATCTAAACTTGAGATCTGAGAAATGAGAAACCAAGAGAAATTAAAATTGGCAAATTCACTCAACCCTATACCATGCCCCATATAAAACACTTGGGTCCCATATTGATTTCATCTGACATTTAGTGCTTCTGTTTAAGTAGACCATACTTAACCTGTATACTGACTGACAATTCTCATTGTGGTCTTTTCTTTTATATTGTGGGTTTGATTAATGGGTTTAATGTTGAGATCCAACAACAGGGCTTAAAAAGAAAGTTGAATGTAACAGAATGAAATCACAGCAGCTGAGCTAGTGGCTAGAGTGTGTCACAAGTAAATCATACCACACCAGGTAATAAAGATTTATTTATTTTTTAGACTTTTATATATGATACACCAAAGTATCTGGCTAATGTTAGTTGACTTTAAGTTCTGTGTAATTGTAAGCCTGAACATAACTGCACAAAATTATTGTGAGAGAAGCTCACTCAAAATTAGCAGCAATCCTTCAGATACTGAGTGGTAGAGCATATGCTTCAATCCTTGGCATCTCCAGGTACGTCTAAGAAAAACACCTGTCTGAAATCCTGGAGATAGGGTGCTGGTCAAAGCTGATGATACAGGCCTGGATGGACCAATGGTCTGGCTCATGTTGTTTCCAGGCGACCTGTTTATTGATCATTCTGTTGGATCAATCCATCAACTTCTGATGGATAATTTAGAAAGATTGAGTCCTGCATCACTTTTGCTGCACGTGTGTGCCAGTATCCATACTCAGCAGAGTTACATCTCAACACAGCTCCTTCCTTGGAAGCATCTTTGGGGTTGAAGGTAGACATAGTAGGCAGGAAACATGCCATAAAGATTCAGTCAAGTGTAGAAGTTTACTTGACAGGCATAAAAGCATATTGGTGGTAAATACAGACATTCTCCACTGCCATGGTCAAGGCATGCTTAGAGTCCATCAAGAGTCCAAGACTCTGTCTCGCTGCTTCTCTCACCACAAGGCACAAGCAAGAGACTCACAACAAGATACGAGAAGTGACACAGAACCATTGTTATCAGTAATTCCTGTCACACTGTGCACATCCAAAGAACAGTTCCCACAGAAAATGTCCTCACATAGACAAAACAATCTCAGCCTTCTGCTGCTTCTTGAAACTTCTTCTCCGTCCTTCTCTGTTTCTGGAACAAATGATTCTCACACACAGAGAGAGGAATATCCAACACATTCATCTTGATTTGTTTGCCCAGAGATTGCAGGGACGTTGGATGACGTTGACTATTGATTGAGCATTAATGCTGATTTGTGTGCAGGGAGGTTGCATGCCATTGCATCAAGCAGTTTTTACCCCCATTTCCAGTGTGTATTCCCACCACTTCCCTGACCACAAAAAGTTCAGTTTGGAGGCGGGGAAAGTGGGTTTGCTGCCCAATAGAATTAAATTGTGTGACCTAATTTTGCTGGAATGTGATTGAATTGCACCCCAAGGTAGCAGCAGCCAGGAAGCACCCTCTTTATTAGGCAGCTTCCTATGATCCTGACTTAACTCACCTCAAAAGGTTCATGAACCTTGGTGAATCCCGACTGAGCTCTTGGTTTGCAACAAAAGACCCAAGAAAGCAAGTTTCACCTTGCTGTGAAGTTCCATTCAGGGAAGCCAATTGTAGCGCTAGGGTTAACGTTCCACATGTTTGGAGGTGAAGCAAAAGTTATTAAAATAAAGTAGCAGAATGGAAACTCCCTCAGAGCAAATGGCTGTGTGTGGCATCTGCCCTCTTCCTTTTTCGTCGGCTCTCTCCCTTCATCGTAGCACAATAATGTCAAAGCACCACTGTTTCAGATTTGGCACTGTGGTGCGGGCCATGCCCAGAACTCCCAAACTGGAGTGGAAAAAATGCTCAGGAGAAAACATGATAGGAGAGTTTTGAAATATGTGCATCTGTTACGTTCAGGAAATGATTTATGTCTACAAAATTGGCTTCATTCACTCAAACCGTTGCCTACGGTAAAACAGAACACACCTTTAATGCTCCACTTTCTGATGCTCTTTGGTATACAGTACAAAAGAACTGTTGTGGATGTCAGGAGACGAAGGCCAAAGAGCAGGGTATGGGCGTGTGTTGAGGCAAACAATTGCATACTTCACTGGAAACATTTGCATATTTCACCATTTCTCCTGGATTATTTTTGTTTTTTTAAGTTTAACACACAATAATAATTAGGGGTGGGAATCACCTTGTGTTGCAGAAGAAAACAACAATGTTAGCTTTGGACTTAAAAGCATAGCAGGAAGAAAAGCGCATTCTCAGAGGCATGAAAGGGCAAGAGAATTATCAAATATCCTTGTCACACTTAACACTGAACTCACATTCTTCAGGCAGCTAATGCTTTCGGTACTTATTGATTCACTGTACTGATAATTACAGTAGGATCGATCGGTGTCTTCTGTTTATGCATGCACTCTGGATTGTGTTAGGAAGTGAGACTTTTAAATGATAATCTGCACGTGTGTGGAGTCTGAGGCAGACTTAAATTTTTTTAAAAAATTCTTCAGATTCAACAAGAAGAAATTCTAAATTCAGTTTTCCGGGGGGAAAGCCCACTTGGGCTGTGTACACAGTCATTTACTCAAACTCCAGTGCGTTCCCTTTGCTGGTGTCTGAAGCTGAGTACACAAGATATTAGCCACAATCCACATGTAGTTTCTTGAGAAATGCTGCTGTTTGAGGCATTTCCCCTCAGACCAGCTTCCATCCGATTTGAAATGTAAGCCGCCGTTAAGCTGAGGCGTGTATGTTTGAGACATCCACAGATAACAGATGTGAATTTATTTTTCCTCTTGGTTTTAATATATCTGTTTGGGGTTTTGGGGGTTTTTGGAGGTCTGTCTAGTTTTTGTTCGGTTGGTTGTATGTTGCTTGCTTACAACCAACCAACTAAAGCGACTAACAAGTTGTAATTAATAATAAAAAATAAATAGAATCAATTCATTGAAAAAGTTGCTGGGTTTCTGGAGGTGTGTGGAAATAAACCAAGTAATGCGCCTCAGGTGAATATATGCCCAGTCCCTCCTTGGTGTGCACAGCAATGCAGCTTGAAATGCAGTCGGTGAGGGTGTGATGATTGACCTCGCTGCATTTTAACCTGTTAATGCATGCAAAGCCTTGATTTCCATTAAGTGCTGCTGTAGTTGCATCCTTTGCATTAGGGTTTTGGGCAGAAGAGTGAAATTTTATTTCACCTTTCCAAGGGTAGGAGTTTTGAGTCCTGCAATGATAAGAAGAAGAGAAAGGAAGAATGGTGCCTGGAGACATATGACAGCAGCCTCTCTGTGATCTTCTGGATGAAGGGCAGCATACAGCTTGAATAAGTAAAAAATAAATAAGTAAAATTATATGGAAAAGTGCTTTGAGTTTACTTTTCACAAAAGTGACTAATAAGTACAATAAATAATCAAATAATAATAATTTTGGCTGATTCCCCCTTCTCGCTGCAGCCTCATATGATACCGCCTGCAATGCTTGGTAGTTCTGACTGAGTGTCAGGGACTGGGCAGAGTAGGAGGAATGGTGGAGACTGCCTTCCCATCCTGAGCCTTCTAGGGAGAAGGAAGAGGAAGACAGTATAGATCTACAACAGGGGTTTGAGGGAGGTCACAGCTCAGAGGCAGATGAGGGGGAAAGGTGGGAAATAATGGGAGAGCCAGAGCAGCAGCTGGCTGACCCGTTGTCACTAGAAAGCACTCCAGACCCTCCATCTCCCAGAACCCAGCGAGACTTGGAAGTAGGAGAGCAAAGAGCTCAAAGACAGAGGGCCCTTAGTGGCACCCACAGAGGAGATGATGACGAATGAGGATGTGGGAGAGAAGGGTGTGTGTGTGTGTGGAGATTCACTCAGAACATCATTATCCAAGAGGCTGGGTTCTATAGCTTCTTTCTGTAAATATTGAAATAAAAAAGGACTGTAAGAAACTTTTCCTTGTCTTTATACTTTCCTGGGCAACCAGCCAGGAGCTGCTGACAGCATCCTGACACTGAGAGGCTTTAACAGGGGACACAGGCAGTTGAAGAAAGGAAGAAGGGAAGGGAAAGGGCCACTGCATGAACTTACCTTCCACTCATGCAACTTGGTAGGCAACCAAACCTAAAGAAATCTATGACTTGTCCCATCTTAAAGGATAACAGCAAATAAACGATTGAGGGTGGTGGTGGTGGTGGTGGGATCCAACGCAGTTGAAACATCTAAGTGGTTTTACATTTCCCTTTACATTTGGGAAATTGTAAAACCTGTTTTATAAATTATATATGGGAAAGGCTATTGATGGAATAATCATTTTTGTAGTACATAGAAAATTAATTCTTTTGACAAGCAGATGCTTTTAAGAAACATTTGTTGAAAGCTTACATTTGTGTGGTTCTAAACTGTGTCATTATTCCAAATTTGGTTTGCTGGACAAAAAACAAAATTAAATACAATTTACAATTCCAGTATTTTAACATATGCTGCATTATGCATATTTCTTCATGATATATACAAACATATATATATATATATATATATATATATATGCAGGTTTTGGTGTCCTCGGGTATCTTCCCGTGTAAAAGTTGGGGTGTCTAGGCGACGTTTCGACGAGGTCTCACTCGTCATCTTCAGGCTGGTGCTTTCGGCTTCTTGTTACTGGAACAGAGCAGGATCTCAGTGTTTGAGTTCCTATAAATACTGTTGAGGAGGTGTGGCCTCCAATGTTCTAGGCAGAGAGGAAGTTCCCAGGCTAGTGTGCCTTTTCTTCTTTTGTTCCTTAATTGCTTGAGGGATATCTTGAGTGATTTCTTGAGTGATATCCTGAGTACCACTTAGGTGGGTCATTAGGTGTGGATTAGTTGCTAAAGCCTTTGTGTCTTGACCTCTTGAACTTTGTGAAGAGTTTTTCTGAGAAGATGGGTGTACTACATTTAGTTGTGCTCTGGCTTGGCTTCGTGTATAGGGGCGAGCTGTGGTTTTGTGGCCTGTGCCAGCCAGATCTGTGTAGGGATTGCAGGGGGGTGCAGCATCCGGAGGTGCCACCATGGTTTGGCTACTGGATGGTGTCTGTAATTTATCTGTGGAGAGGGTCTGGGTTTGGGTCTGGTGTGGTTGATTGGTGATGGCGTTCTGTGTGCCTCTGGATCTGGTGTCAGTTTTTGTGGGGAGGGCTAATTTCCAGATGTCTGGCAAGCGGGATGTGTCGTCACATGAAACAAACAGTACATAACATATCAGACAGGATCCTCACCTCAACTGAAACCAAAGTACTCTCCAAAGGTTTCAACTTTGCAGTCGCCCCGAGACGCATCCCCACGGAAAACATCATATGCGGAGTCGAAGCTAGCCCAACCAAAATCAACCCAGATGAAGCCAATAAAATCAGACTTGAAGTCACCAACATCCTCTGCTCCAGCAAACCACCCAGAAGCAATTTACACAAAGAAGAACAGAAAGCACTCACCAACCTGAGGAAAGACAACAACATAATCATTCTCCCAGCAGACAAAGGTAATGCCACTGTTGTGATGAACACATCGGACTACCAAGCAAAACTATCAAATCTACTCCAAGACCCTACCTACCAACCTATAAAAACAGATCCCACCACCTACCTGGAAAAAACCACCAAATCCAAAATAAAAGCCTCTCCTATCAGTGAAGAAATCCAGCTAAGAATCATCCCCAGAGAAAAATCATCCAGATGCCCCAAACTCTACGGCCTCCCCAAGATACACAAAGAAGGAACACCACTCAGACCAATAGTCAGCTCCATAGGCTCACCTCTACAAAATCTCGCTAAATTTCTCGCCAAGCAACTCCAGCCCTATGCAGAATCCATCTCTTCACACGTTCCAAACTCCTTCCAGTTCATAGAAACAATTAAGAAGCAAAACCTACATCCCAATGACCTACTTGTGAGCTTCGATGTTGTATCTCTCTTCACACAAGTGCCCATTAATGAAGCCTTGACAGCCATTCAAAACAAATACAATCCCCCCGAATACATCTTGGACCTGACCAACCACTGCCTAACCAACACGTACTTCATCCACAATGGACAAAGATACAAACAGATAGAAGGAGCACCTATGGGATCACCCCTCTCACCGGTCATCGCAAACCTGTACATGGAACACTTTGAAACCAATGCTTTAGACAAGTCAGAACACAAACCCAAACTTTGGCTCAGATATGTTGACGACACCTTTGTAATTTGGCCACACGGGAAGGAAAAACTGGACAGCTTCCTCACACATCTCAACAGCCTACACCCCAAAATACAATTCACTATGGAAATAGAAGCCAACAACCAACTTCCCTTTCTTGACGTCCTAATCTACAAAAAACCTGATGGCTCCCTAGGACACACTATCTACCGGAAAAAAACACACACCAACCACTACTTACATGCACAATCACACCACCACCCTGCACAAATAAACTCCGTAGCCAAGACTCTCATCTCCAGAACCAAACGCCTGGCTGACAAAGACCACTTGACAACTGAGTTACAGAATCTCTCAAATGTGTTAATTGCCAATGGATACCAGCAAAACAGGGTTACGAAGCTAACCCAAAAAGAAACACCCCCCAAAAACCAAGACACAGAAGAAAACAATGGCATGGCCCTCCTTCCTTATATCAAGGGCACTACAGATAAAATTAGCAAAATCCTCCATAAACACAATATCAAAACAGCCTTTTGCGCCAACCAAAAAATAGCCAATATCCTCAGAAACCCCAAGGATAAAATCCAGTTGGAAAACCAAGGGGTCTATGAAATACCCTGCAAAGTCTGCCCAGCCACGTACATTGGACAAACAAACAGACGAATAAATGCACGTATCGCAGAACACAAGAATGCCGTCAAAAAAGAAGAAAAAACTTCCTCTCTCTTCCAACACATGAAAGAAACAGGACACGAAATTAATTTTGCAGATTCCAAATTGCTCTCTAACATGGAACATCACCACAAGAGAATAATCATGGAAGCCATCGAGATAGAGAAACACCCTCACAACATGAACAAGCGTGACGACACATCCCGCTTGCCAGACATCTGGAAATTAGCCCTCCCCACAAAAACTGACACCAGATCCAGAGGCACACAGAACGCCATCACCAATCAACCACACCAGACCCAAACCCAGACCCTCTCCACAGATAAATTACAGACACCATCCAGTAGCCAAACCATGGTGGCACCTCCGGATGCTGCACCCCCCTGCAATCCCTACACAGATCTGGCTGGCACAGGCCACAAAACCACAGCTCGCCCCTATACACGAAGCCAAGCCAGAGCACAACTAAATGTAGTACACCCATCTTCTCAGAAAAACTCTTCACAAAGTTCAAGAGGTCAAGACACAAAGGCTTTAGCAACTAATCCACACCTAATGACCCACCTAAGTGGTACTCAGGATATCACTCAAGAAATCACTCAAGATATCCCTCAAGCAATTAAGGAACAAAAGAAGAAAAGGCACACTAGCCTGGGAACTTCCTCTCTGCCTAGAACATTGGAGGCCACACCTCCTCAACAGTATTTATAGGAACTCAAACACTGAGATCCTGCTCTGTTCCAGTAACAAGAAGCCGAAAGCACCAGCCTGAAGATGACGAGTGAGACCTCGTCGAAACGTCGCCTAGACACCCCAACTTTTACACGGGAAGATACCCGAGGACACCAAAACCTGCATTCCTGTACCCGTGAAAATCTACGAAAGCAAATATATATATATATATATATATATATATATATATATATATATATATAACCATTTCTACCCAGTGAAGGAATGAATTCTGCCAACCAGAAGCAAGTTACTGCACATTAAAATGGTCAAAATCCAGAACAAACATCTACTATGTAGCTCTTAAATTAACATATGCTCACCATATGATTGAACAGGAACGGTCCAAAAAATGACCCTGGATTTAGCCAAGTGGACTTAGCTTGTCCACATGAAAGTATCCTTATTTTACAATAGTCTTAGCAATATCACATTTAAATCAAGTAAATATCCTAGGGTTGCACTGAAATAAATGATTTCTAGATGCCAGACTTTGTTGTTTTACTTAAAGGAAAAAAAATGAAATGAATCCCCTTTCATGTGTATTTTTCTTTATAGGTAGAGAAAATGTATCCTTTTTCTCTTCCACCAACATTCCTTGAAATTAATGCTAATATATACAGTTGCTGTGAACCATATTTTGTTTGATTATGTTAATCTATAATGGTGTTAATTTCCTTATATATGTGTTTATGTGTTTTAGAAACTTTTACTGTATCATGTTGGATTATTTGAGTCTCTGTTTGCTCTTCTGAAGTTGGATTCTAGCATAGTATTAAAAAAGCACAACTGCAAAGAGAGAAGCCAGGCTGGATATTGCATTTCACTATTAAAGAACGGGCTTCTTAAGTTCTTAAAGCAAAAGGAGATGTGGATGCATTTCAGGAAGCAAGTGCACACACAAAGGTCTCAGCATCCAACCTTGGGCTCTCCATATGTCTTGGTTCAGGTGCTCCTGTGTGACACATGGACTGCAAGCCTATCAGTGTTTACTGAGAAGCAAGTCTCACTGTATTCAATGGGGACATACGAGATCATGTACAATGGTGTATTTCCACTGAGTTCAGTAGCACTCCAGGACTCCACCAAACTGGGGAAGCCAACACAATGCCCTCCAGATACTGTTGGACTCTGACTCCCATCAGTATGGATGATGGAAGCTGTAGTCTAACAATATTTGGAGAGCACTGTGTTAGCTACCCATGCTAATATGGGTCAAGCCACAGGCTAATGAATAATAATAATAATAATAATAATAATAATAATAATAATAATAATTTCAGCTGATTGAAGCACTTGAAGCAGAGAAGTAGGCATATTTTCTTGTCTCATGCCAATGACCTGGCCAGAAGGAGGATAAGAAACTACTTGAAATGGATGCCAGAGGAAAGAGTTATAACACTCCCCCATGGAGTCAGGTATATCACACTTTAAGGCAGGCATCCCCAACCTGCGGTCCTCCAGATGTTTTGGGACTACAACTCCCATCATCCCTAGCTAACAGGACCATGGTCAGGGATGATGGGAATTGTAGTCCCAAAACATCTGGAGGGCTGAGTTTGGGAATGCCTACTTTAAGGCAAGGCCCGCCAAAACAGCAAAAGTGCAAAGCATGGCTCACAGATCCCAGAACACCCCTGTATTAGGGTTGGAGAACCCACAGCCCTCCAGGTGTTGCTAGACTGCACCTCCCATCATCCCTGACCATTTGTCATGCTGGCTGGGGCTGATGGGAGTTGGAGTCCAGCAACATCTGGAGGGCCACAGTTTCCTATCCCTCCCCCTATGCAGATCCAAGGGACAGGCCTTGCGTGGCTGAATCTTACTGCAACACTGGAGACAGAGCATCCTCATCCATTGCTCCTGAGTACAATAGGTGGGGCACAGAGCAGGCTACGAGGAACATATTTTTCCACACCACCCCAATCTCCACCAGCGGTGCACGATTCCAGGGGTTCCAGGTGCTGACCACCAGAGACTGTGTTGTCTTTATGTTATACGGTTTCATTTACACATTTATACGACCTGCACCTAGATGGAGGGATTGCAGAGCATTGACATCCTGTGGGGGTCTGGCTTTCCCCCACATGGGCAGCACTGGATTCGAAGGTCAGCAAAAAGCCATCCTCTGTATCATCATCAGCTCCCTTAGAGTTCTTCTCCTCTTTCTCCTCCTTGCTGCTAACCGACTCCAAGGACCTTCCCCTGCCTATGTCATTCAGAACTGAAACCCTTAACCTGGCCTTTGCCTCTGCACACTAGCACCCAGCAAAGAAGCAGCCCAACTCCCCCTTGCCTGGCAGTCTGGCCCTCTGATGGTTTCATTGATGGGCCACTACCAGTCTTTGTCCTCTGCTAATGGCACATCCAGCTAGCTCTGCTGAGCTGGCTTGGCTCACTAGCATAACTAAATCCAGGGGGTTTCCGTGTTTGGTAAAGCTTAATCAAATCTAGATTCATTCTAACTTTCACTAAATCATAACACATTTCGGGGGCTCTACCCCTCCAACTCATAAGAGTACGGTTCTGTCCTTCAGCAGAGAAGAATGCTCTGAGGGGCTCAGAGAGAAAGGACAGGGGTCTGTTGCCACTACACCTTAGCACCGACCACCATATGGGGTGGACCTGTATGAATCTGCAGACACTGGGGTTATGCAACATAGAGGAGAGGCATCTTGTAGAAGAAGACACATGTCATCTCTCCCCTAATGTCCAGAACGCCCAATAGTAAAGCCCTGAATAATGATCCAGATGGTGATCTTGTACCAGAAACAAATTGTAATGTGAAAATAATACCCTCCAGAAGAGGGCCGAGTGTGACACAGGTTTGCACATTACGGGATCCCAGTATCTCACAAAGGAAGCCTAATTTCCAACTGACAACTTTAATAGTTTCCCAAACTAAGGTGTTTTATTCCAGGTTTGGTATCATTATATTATTCTAAAATTACTTTTAATTATATGGCATTGATCTATTTTTATGACAGCGATGTGACAAGGGTCAAAAATTATAAAATAATTGCTCCATGAATGTAAAATGAGAGAGATGTCAGTGTGACAGGAATATAATGGGTTTGCCACAGCATCCAGGCTGTAGAATGTGGCATAAAAATATACCATCCCAGCTGCTGCTGAGTACATATCCATATCTAAGTATTTTCTCTCAAATTTTCTGTGAGCTTTCAGCTTTGATGACTTAGTAAGGTCTGCCTCTCTTTCTAAAGCAGTTTGGGAGGCTAACTGAATAGTTTAAGGAAAGCTTGCCAAGATCACAGAAATATTACAGAGATAAATAGGGATAAGTGAATTTTTCTTAATGTAATTTTTGAATTTTGCTGAATGGAATAGAAATGTAGAATTACTGCCTTGCTATTATCTACCATAGATCTTTCACTCCCTCTCTCCAAACTACAAAGTACACATACATTCTGTTTAGAGGAATGTATATTCTCACTGGCCGCCCAACATTAGGTTGGAAATAAGATAGATTTACTTCCGAAATCTAGAAAATATTTTGGTTCGTTTCTGAGTCAATCTGAGTTCAAAAAACAGCTTCCCACAGCCAAGAGGGGGAACGTGTCTGTGTGAAGCATTCACAGCCAGAGATTGTGAGGCCTTGCGATTCTCCATGACTCCTGGCTGTAAAAAAGGGGCAAACTTCATACAGCCAGAAAAGAGAACATTCCTTATCATGCAAAACCTTAAAGAGAGAGCCCTTCCTGAGCATTTCTCCTCCTGCGATTACAACTGTGTGCATGCATGTGGGGAGAGGGGAGCTGTGTCCCTTGGCCCTGCCCTCTCCGCCCTATACCTGTCACCATACCCTGCTACTTTCCACATACTGGAGGGAGAAGTTCCAAAGTGGGGACGTGTTCTGTGCATGTAAAGGTAAAGGGACCCCTGACCATTAGGTCCAGTCGTGGCCGACTCTGGGGTTGCGGCACTCATCTCGCTTTATTGGCTGAGGGAGCTGGCGTACAGCTTCCAGGTCATGTCGCCAACATGACTAAGCCGCTTCTGGCGAACCAGAGCAGCGCACGGAAATGCTGTTTACCTTCCTGCTGGAGCGGTACCTATTTGTCTACTTGCACTTTGACGTGCTTTTGAACTGCCAGGTTGGCAGGAGCAGGGACCGAGCAACGGGAGCTCACCCCGTCGCGGGGATTCGAAGCGCCAACCTTCTGATCGGCAAGTCCTAGGCTCTGCGATTTAACCCACAGCACCACCTGCGTCCCTCTATGTGTGTAGCCAGGGTCTAATTCACAGACAGCAGCCTCCATACACAGCACTTCAGTTCTTTCCCCTACAATGTGTAGGAGGTTGTTAGGCTGTGCAATGGAGACGTGACCAATGGAATGGGGCTAGCAAGCATGACCCCAATCTCACGTGACTGCAATTGTGTGGAGGTGAGCACCTGAACAGGGCAACACGTGAACACTTGGAAGTCCCTGTGCCTGGAACAAAGGAAACTGCCTTATGCGGAATCAGATTAGTGGTCCATCTATCTCAATGTTGTCTACATTGACTGGCAGCACCTCTCTAGGAATTCAGGTAGAAGTTTTCCCCATTCTTACCTGGAGATGCTAAAGATTGGGCCTGGGAGGTGCATGTAAATCAGTCACTTTACCACTGAGCTTTGGTTGGCCCTTCTCTGCAGTTGAGAGATCCTTGTGCCCAGTTTCTAACTAGATGTTGTTGTCCCTGTGGATGTCAGCAGCATGTGTGAAGGGCAACAGTGCTAGATCTTGCTTTTTCTATGTTCCACAGTTTTGTGTGTGTGTGTGTGTGTGTGTGTGTGTGTGTGTGTGTGTGACACTCTCATTAATACATTTCACCTATCAAACTGGGTAGCAGGGGAAAAAAGCAAATGTTTCTGCACTGCACCTGAGCCACTAACTCCGGTTCATTTGGCACAAGCTTTCATAGATAGCTGCTCCACTTAATCAGTGTATGTATGGAGAAGAGGTTAGCTGGTAGGAATATATACACATGGATTGAGGTCCATAATTGGTCAATAAAGACATGCACTCTGGTTACATGAAAATCACTAAGGGAAGCAGCGTATCATTCAGCATCAGCAGCATTCGTAAGACGGGATTCAAATAAAAAGAGAAAAGGTCTTTCTCAGTAACATCTCAGGGTGACATTTATTCAAGATGAAGGGTTTGATTCAAAACTGAATTGATCCAGCTTAGATCAGTGATACAACAAAAGTCAATGTGTAGATCTGGAGTAACTTTATGCAGGTTGCCCGCTGATCTTTCTGTGCACAACTGTGGCTGTGAATGTCTGACCTAAGCAACTTCATATAGGATTGTATTTATCCATCCATAGGACACTTGGTGTACATTCCTAAATATATTTGATAGGGCATTAAGGCCCACTGAAAAGGTTAAGCTTACTTCTGTGTTGCACATGCATGACATGATGTAGGAGGTGTTCTGAGTGTGCAACCACCAGCATCCATCTTAACAAACTATTATCTTTCTTTTAAAAACAAGCAACAGACTATGACAAATTTTACTCATGTAAGTCCACAACTAAGGTCTTGTAAATCCAGGAGAAATCTTTGGATGTGCATAGTTACTGAATGCTTAGCCCAGATCCAAACCCAGTGATTTGTCTACTGGAATAGAAATGTCATTTGGACATGAATGGGACTATCATCTACACACAGCTGCTTGTCATCCTAGTTTTCAGTTTTTAACCATATGAGACACACAAATTCCTCCTAAGAATTGTTGAAAACTTTGTTGAAATTATTTCACCTAAGCATAATATTCTAAATTTGTATTGAATTCGTCCGTGTGTGTGTGTGTGTGTGTGTGTGTGTGTGTAGACAGTGGCAACTTATCCTTGATACTAAATGACCACTTGGGTATATGAATATCATCACTTCACAAGTTTGCAGCCACTACGTAATTGTGACCTGCACTCAATTGTTATTGCAGTCTATTTTTTTTGTTTAAAAATTACTAAATGGAAAAGCCAAGTAGATACATGGAAAACACATGAATACATAATTTTAACCGCTGAAAAGCCTATATATCTGGCAAACATTACCTAATGCATCCCTTAGCAACACTATTCCTTGGTTATTTGAATTAGTCCACTAGTGTGTTACAATATATAGTTGGAACAATATTTTATCCAAATTCCAAGTTAGCCTTTCCATTCATAGTTGGCCCAAAAGAGACTTCTGAAATGGAAAAAGAACAGAAATAAACCTAGAGTCGATTTCTACAGAGAGCTGCCAAACATCTGTTGAAAGGCAGCAGGGTCTTTGAACCCAATTCCCAGTCACCCAGTTACCCAGTTCTGGAATTTGGAATGGTTGATTACATTTCTCGAGCAGACACATACTGTGTAATGTCCTACTTGGATGTGTTCACTATGATCAATCCAAAACAAGTAACATTAGAAATGAAATTATATAGCGTCATGGAGTGCAAGAGTCCAAAAGGACTGCACCAGCAACACTAATATTTTGTTGCTGGTGTAGCCACAACACAGGGAAGTCTTCCAGAGGGAGCAAATAGACCCTGCTTAATGCTTTTCGGTATCTTGCAATAATTCTGATTTTCCATTTGTTACTGATTGGTAATTTAGTCTTGAGCAGGTATTAAAAGGGAAGCTTCAGAAAACTTTCCTTATAATTTTTAGCATCTATGCAGAAATGTTGTGTGTGAACTTGATGCATCTGAGTGGCAACCCAGCCAGATGGCTGGGGTATAAATAACAAAAACGATTCCTATTATTATCTGAATGGGGTGGGCAGGAATGGGTCAAATCTTTTCAGTGTCTGATCTCTACAAACCATCCAGAACTGACATGCAGATTATGTTGCTGCCCTGCCCACCAGCATGACAGATGGGAACAATAGAGCAGTCGGCGCTGTTCATAAAATCCAGCAAAGCATTGGCAACTGCGTGTCTACTCAGAAGTAACTCCTACTGAGGTCAGTGGGGCTTACTCCCAGGGAAGTGGATACAGAACCACAGCTTTTAAAAAGCAGTGCTGTATTCTTATGTAGCATTCCCATAAGCAAGAAACTGGCTTTACGAATACTTCTGTAGAGTTTGCTTCCTGAGTTGGTGTTGCAAATGGATTGTCTTCTCCCCTGCACTGCCAAAATAAAACAATAAAAAATCGTGCTGCTGAGTAGCAAAGGTTGGTTATTTTGACTCCAGAAACACCTCAGTATGGTCTTAGTAATGATGGGAGATTACTATGATGCTGATGTCCTGCTTGTGGGCGGAAAGGGTATCTTGAGGAAGCCATCTTATCAGGAAATCCATTGTACACAATGTCAGAATCAGGCCTACAGTTTGGTGGCCCTCCCATTACATATCAGACAGGCGCCGTTATCTGTTATCTCTTCCATAAAGCCTTTAAAAATATATTCCAATAGTATCTGTATTGGACCTGAAATTGTTTTTTATATAAGTACAGCCGTACCTTGGTTCTCGAACAGAATCTGTTCCAGAAGTCCATTCGACTTCTGAAAACGTTCGAAAACCAAGGCTCGGCTTGCGATTGGCTGCAGGAGCTTCCTGCACTCAAGCGGAAGCCGCGGAAGCCGCATTGGACATTCGGGTTCCAAAGAACACTCACTTCCGGGTTTGTGGCAATCGGGAGCCAAAAAGTTCAAGTCGCAAGGCGTTTGTCAACCAAGGTACAGCTGTAGATGATTTAATAGTTCTATATATGTTTTTATTATAGTTTGTTGTGATACTTCATTGGAAGCAATTCACACATGAAACTGCAATAATAAAAATAATGATAATATACACTTACCTTGCACTTTATATTACTGAAGGCTCACAGCATGCTTTACAATATGAAAAACACAAAACACAAAAATTCACAGTGTATTAACAAACAAAAACAATAGCTGAAGTCTTGCATTGTCTGGCTTCATCAAAGGTTCAGAGCACTACTTCACTCAAAAACAACAGGGGGAGAGAAGGGGAGTAAGATCTGCAGTTTTCTCCTTATCTCTGCCACATTTAAAACAGGGGTAGGGAACCTCTACCCAACGGGCAAAATTTGGCCTGGCAGGAATCCCAGTGCTTTTGTGAACATGAGTAATCCTTTCCATCCTAAAATGCATGCTATTGTTTTATCTTTGTTTGCATACAGCTGTTATCAGTCTTCCTGCTTGATAATCTGAATACTAGAATATATTTTCAGGGTGGCACATAAAATCCACAAGGACATTTGTCACTATCAAGTGAGAAAAAAAAATAAATCTGAATTCTGACTTTGCTGCAGCAGGAAAACAAGCTGCCAGTAACATCATCTGAAGCAGATGGTAAGAGCTAGCCGGAATATTCCTTCCTGCATCGCCCTGAAATAACAGAAAGCTACACAAATGTGAAGTGAAGAGAAGTGAGAAAGATGAATATAGTACCGGCTTATCATTCATGACTTCTTAGCAATAGCTTTGTCATAGCGGATGCGCCAGTTTCACAGCACATATACGAGGCTGAAGAAGATGGACGTAACGTTTGTAGAGCAATCAAAGTGCCCTCGTTTGGTTCACTTCAAATTTACTCTTTAGAAATAAGCCCTGGGGGGAAAGGCTATCAATGGTTACCAGCCATGATGACTATGTTCCCTCTTCACTGTTGGAATCAGTATGCCTTTCAATATTGGGAATTACAAACTAGGAGAGTGCAGGTGTGCTCAGGTCTTCCATGTGGGCTTCCCATAAACATCTGGTTGGCCACTGTCAGGGGTTCAGGGAGAGAGGCACAGATGAGGGAGGAGACTGAGAGCGAGGGGGAAGAATCCCGGAACGAGGAGGAGGAGGATGACAATGACTTGAGGGTTTCCATGAGTCTTTCAAGTGAATCGGAGGGGGCGCCCATGGTCAGGCCAAGGGGAGTCACAGGGGGGACTCGTCAGGAGCAGGGGAGCAGCAGGGGAACCCCGAGTGGGAGTTGGAGATCGGGGCTGGCTTCCCCACCGGAACGGAGTGAAGAGGGTGGAGTTCCCAGTGTGACAGACGAAGCAGAACAGGAAGCAGAGAGGGGAAGGAGATCGGGGCAAGACGTCCTGCCGGAAGGGGCGGAGAGTAGTACAGAGAGTAGTGTAACTGTCAAGAGGAAGGTCAGAGGTAGCGAACGCACGCCAAGTTCAAATGTGGAGGCGCGCGGAAATGCGGAGAGCCCGGAGGAGGAGCCTGGTCCCAAAGCACGGAGGAGGGGGGAGCAGGCGTCTGGGGACTCAGCGTCAGGGGAATCCAGGAGGGGAGGAACCCAGGGGGGCAGAAAGACCCTGCGGAAAAGGAAGGACAGGAAGAGGTGGACCAGCACAAGCCTCTTAAACTGGTGTAGAGGCGGGACTGATTCAGAGGGGACTTCAGCGGTCTAAGCGTAACAGACGTGGGGCTGCGCGCCTCGGCTGTGGAGCAAACAATGTTCTTCAATAAAGACTTTTGTAAATAAAGTGGACTTGGCGTTGGTCTCTTGTGAGCTGGGACCTGAGGCGGCCCTGACAGCCACCATGAGAACAGAGTGCTGGACTCGATTGCCCTTTGGCTTAATCCAACAGCAGGGCTCTTTTTGTCTTCTTGTGTTCCAAAGTGCTGTTCATTATTGCCATTTGCCTAGACCCCCATGATGTCACCAAGGTATCTCCTGCAATCCCCAACTTCAGAGCAGTTCTGTAACAATGGATGGGATTCTAATCATCAGTCATGTCAGCAGAACAAATAACTAATTTAGATCCTCTGAGCAAAGGTGAGTTGAAGACAACCCCATACCTGCTTTTCCCTCACTATAGTTTTTTTGCCATGGCGTGGAGATGTATAAGATTATTGCCAGGTGTGGAGAAACCATTACCTATTTATGGATTTGTTTGATTTCTTACCCACCCTTTACCCTAACGTCTCTGGGCAAGTTAAAATATTTCAAATTTCAATATTAAACAACCAAACAAAAGCAAATCACATTCACAGGAATAGGGTCGGTACTTAAAACTTACATCTCATATGTCAAAGGAATTGTGTCCTCGGCATTTGATGGAAAGTGCCAGAAACACTTTTGTGGGGAGGTAATTCCACAATTTAGGAGCTAGCATAGAGATGACCCTCTTCAAAGGAATGTCCCCACCTCCCAATTCTGAAGTTGATGGAACTTAGAAGAGGCCCCCTCCCAATGATCTTAACACCAAGAGGGTCTGGATGGGAAAGGCTTTTCTCTCTTTCCCATAATATTAGAACTCGAGGACAAGGCAGACAAAAGAAAGTATTCCTTCACATAGTGAGTAGCTGAACTATGGAATTCACTCCAACAAGAGGCAGTGAGGGCTACCAACTTGGGTGGATTCAAAAGAGGATTGGACCTATTTATGGAGGATAAGACTAGTAGCCAAGATGGGTATGGTATCCCTCCACTGTCAGGAGAGTGCTGTTGCGTTCAGGTCTGCTTTGGGGCTTCTCATACTGTAGGCATCTGGTTGGCCACAGTGAGAACAGGATGCTGGGTGGACTATTGGGCTGATCCAGCAAGCTATTCTTAGGTTCAATTGTTGTGGGAAACATCCTGCAACAGAATAATAAAATTTGGCCCTGGTGCTCATGCGAGTGGTCCTGTGTAGCTATGGAGCTCCACTTGAGCAGAGGTTGCACCATTCACTTAAACTTTGGGGAATGGACCATATATCAAACATCTTGTGTGTGTGGCTTTCCCTGACATTGATATTAACAATTTGCTAGTCAAGTCAAATGTTGCATATGCATACTTAGGGGACTGGTCAAAAGATAGTGTTAGAGCACATAAAATGTAAAGGAACCCTGGAAGGTTAAGTCCAGTCAAAGGTGACTATGGGGATGCGGCACTCATCTCGCTTTTAGGCCAAGGGAGCTGTCCTCAGACAGCTTTCTGGGTCATGTGACCAGCATGACAAAACAGCTTCTGGTGCAACAGAACACTGTGATGGAATCCAGAGCACACGGAAACACCGTTTACCTTCCCCCCGCAGCGGTACCTATTTATCTACTCGCCCTGGCGTGCTTTCGAACTGTTAGGTTGGCAGAAGCTGGGACAGAGCAACAGGAGCTCACTCCATCACGGGGATTTGAACAGCCAACCTTCTGATCGGCAAGCCCAAGAGGCTCAGTGGTTTAGACCACAGCGCCACCCGTGTCCCTTGTTAGAACACATGCTAGGCATCCAAAAGGTCTTAGAGTCAATCTCTGGGATCTTTGTTCAAAAGAATGTCTGCTAACAAGGCTGGGAGAGACCTCTGTGAGAGGCCTTGGAGACCCCTGGCTACTCAGAACAGACAATAATGGGCTAAATGGACTCAGTGGCCTGACTCAGTATAAAGCAGTCATATGTTCATATATCACCTGAAAATTGCTCGCTTTTTCATATTCAAATGTAACTAAAAAAAATGTTAGCTAGCAGATTTAGTCCACAGAGGAATAGGTAAATGCTTTGAGTGCTAATACTTCATTCTATAATTGCTCAATCTGGCCCATGAAAGAATCAAATGTGTTGCGGGGTTTGGGGGGTAATTGATTGTAACACTTAGGACACAAAATAAAAAGAAACTGAAATGACTTACAACTACCAACTGTCAGCGAGAGGCAGAAATGTACCATAATGCAAAAGCAAGTGACTTATTAGTATTATTTTTCTTGTTCTTGATCTAGGTCATCAAGTAGATTAATATGTATTTGCAAGCTGTTCATTCATTGTACAGGCACACGTACATCACGGTAAATATCTCCCATGGCACTGATAAACTCTCAGAGGCTATAGGCCAAGGTGTTTCTGCTCCAGCGGAGACATTTGTGCCAAGTACATGCTCCCGGTGATATAGTTAAAAGCATTACACTCAAAATGCAACTTTACAAGTCTACTGTGGTCTATAGCTTTTATTATTTCCATGATGGACAACTTGCTCTGCTTCTATTGTCAAGATGTTGTTCGGGGGAGATCTGTCTTGGATTTGGACTTTTGAGGGGGCTACACCACATTTCTCTATAAACAAACAACACTGTTGGAGCTGGTGGAAATATTCTCCAAAAAATACCGCCTCTTCGACCCCTAAAAGGTCTCCATCTAGAATTTGCCATCTCCATTTGGAACTTGCAACCATCATTTGAAATATGCAGCTGAAGTGAAACTATTAAAGCATACAACAAATATTAAAGCGTACGACTTAAACTCTGAATTATGTTCTCCCAGCCTTTCTGTTTCAAGAGGTTTATTTGTCTTGGTCGCTTTCTCATGCTCCGCTTATCTTCTGTTTTGTCTTGCGGCCTTTCCAGTGTTATGCAAGTAGTCAGAATTCCTACTCACTGCGAGTGCTTTGCCACAGCAAGGCATTCTTGCTTTGCTGCCAGCATCCAATACTCTTTCATTTGAAGATAATAGTTAGCCTCTTCTGCCTTACTCTTGCTCCACTATGTTGGTAGGCTTCATGGACAGGAGTTTTGGGCAACCTTGTGTCCTCAAGATGTATTGGACTACAACTCAAAGCAGCCCCAGGCAACATGGAGGAGAAGCCTGCCTATAGCTACTAGGAATGATGGCTGTGCTCTGCCTCCACGTTCAGAGGCAGTAATGTTTCTGAATGCCGGTTGCTGGAAACCACAGGAAGGGAGAGTGCTCTTGTGCTCAGGGCCTGTTTCCCAATTTCCCACAGGGATCCAGTTGGTCAGAGTGAGAACAAGATGCTGGACTAGGTGGACCATTGGCCTGATCCAACAGGTTCTTCTTACGTTTTTATGTTCAGGACCATGCTGGCTGGAGCTGCTGGATGTTGTACTCCAAAACATCTGGAGGGCATCAGGTTGGTGAACACTGAGCTTTGAACCAAAACCTCAATCTGCTTCTCCAATGAATAGTGCAATCCTCTGAGCAAGCATGCTGAAAAACAACTGTATATGATTCCAACTGAAAAGCAGTATCGCAGGGCATAATGACATTACAAACATTTATGAGCTTTATACCAGTATTACTGTCATGGCTCCCCACCTAAAGAATCCTGGGAAGTGTAATTTGGTGAAGGGAGGTTGGTGCTGTGCAGACACAATGGCAGAACCAATTTGGTGCTTCCATTAGTGTGTCTACACAACACCCAGCTCTTTGATTATGGTTTGGCGATTGCAGCTGGTGCACGATACAGGTGTCAGAGCTTTATTGGGCCTGACAGCTATAGACCACAGAATGCTGGTACTAGAAGATCTGCACTGGGTTCCCATTTGCTACCATGTCTAAATCAAGATTTTGAATCTGACATATGAAGCCTTGAAGGAGCACATCTTCCCGCACCATCCTGCCCATGACTTGAGATCCATTGGGGAGGCCCTCTTGACAATTACTTAAATGAGAGAAAATCAGATGCTTCTGACCCACCAGGGGGCTTTCTCAGCAATAGCACCCTGGTTAAGGAATGCACTCCCCACACTGTTCCCAAGAACCACCTGGCACCAATGTTGCATAATTTTAGGTGGCAGCTTAGGACATGCTTCTTCAGCAAGCATCAGGTGAGATATAGGTAAAGAGATGGCTGGTCCAAAGTGGGTTTGCAGGTACTGCTACACACTGTGCCATGGACCCCTTTAAACAGGGGGTAGTTGGAGGGTGCTGTCCCATCACCAACGTTGAGGATTCAACCGCCTTTTTGGAATCAGTTCCTGTACGTAGAATTAGTGGTGTGTATGTGCGGTGTGTTGCCATTTGCCTCAAGCAGCAAAATATATTGGTCTCCCTCTGGATGCCTTAGAGCAAATCAGACCATTAGTCCAGCTAGCTCAGAATAATCTACACTGAGTAGCTACCCTGGCTTTCAGGCAGTGGACCTTTCCCAACCATACATGGATGCCAAGCGTATTCAAGACTTCATTTGCTTCATTTAAAGCACATGACTTCCCCCCAAAGAATCCTGAGTACTGTGGTTTGCTAAGGGTTCTGGGAACTGCAGCTCAATGAAGGGTAAACTGCAGCTCCCCAGCTTTTGGGGGGCTGGCGGGGGCAAGCCATGTGCTTTCAATGTGCCGTGGTGTACACATAGCCCAGGTCACCCATCCCCCCCATCTTTGTGTATCCATCTAGCACCTTATTTCCTGCAACCAGAGCTCTGTCCCCACAGTCCCTACATATGCCCCTCTAACTTTGCTTCTTATAGCCTGAAACCTGCACATACTTTAACAATACTAGGAGACAGAATGGGTGGGTGGGTGTTTGCTGTAGCAATACGGCCTTCCACTTAAAATAAAATATCTAGTTTTAGTTGTTTTTTTGACAAAAGCAGGCCGCTGAGGAATTTTGCTTTGGCCAAGGATTTATGAGTTACGTTTCAATCATGTTATTGTTAATATAATGCTAACAGGCACCCATGTAAGGTAAGTAGTTATTTAGGCTCTAGCCAAATAAACAAGAGAACACTAAACCTCGCTGTTGATCATGGTAATACCCTCACTGTTATTATGAACGATTACCATTAACTGTTGTTGATAAATAGTAATATTGCACCTTATGTCTTTCTAAGCTGTGACTTTGTGAAGAAGAAGAAAAAATAAAGAAAAATGAGAATTTAAATTCCATATCGTGTCAGTCAACATGTAATCTAATATAAACTGACATATACAGCTAAAAGGTATGCATTAACATTAAGAGGCCCAAACTCCTACGATTAATATTACAGCGATGAAAGAATGAGAGTACCTAATTTTAATCCGCTTGTTTATCTACACAGGGTAATTTTTAGATCACTCGGCATGTTTTAATAGCAAGCATAAGATAATATCCCTTCTGCAAGCCCTGACATTTCCAGTTACATATACATAAAAGAGCAATGGGTTATGTTTATTGGACAGGTATACAAATAGCAAGCCATCATACCCATAGTTTATAAAACGTTATCTATTAATAAGAAAAGAGGCTCCAGAGACGTATAGGCTCTTAATGTTTAGGTGGAGTATTGAGTGTTTTAACTTTAAATAGAACAGGGATCTCACAAAAAGTGGTCAAAACATAGGTTTGGCTGCCAAAGACAGTTTTTGCCATCGTAAATCTTAGCCTGACAATGCCACAAAAGCCTCTCTTTACCTAAACACTGCTGAGTTAGGCTTCTCATTCCTTGATTGGCTGATAGTCACTATGACAACTGATGCCACAATTAGACAAGTCCAATTCCACTTTCAAACATGCGCACAGTTCATTAATTCAACTGGACGTTTTGTTGATGGTACATTATGAGGGAGATATTTAATACCACTTTGAGGGTGGTTTTCTATAGCAAAATGAATTATACGAGCTAAGGAAAACAACATCGTCTGTTTCTGCAGTAGGAGTTCCACGGCATATGGAGTGCCACAGGTTCGTCATCTGGAAACCCAGCCACATTCTTGCAGTCAATGACCTAACAGGTAGAAGATTCAGGTCTATCATTTGGGAGATAACTTGCATGTGAGAAGGTTGCCGCTTTGCATCTGACTTAGTAAATATGGGGCAATATCCAGTGACACCTGCCAGCTTGCACAATAGTAAACATGGTCCAGTGACACCTGCCAGCTTGCACAACTTCCACCATGGGACTTCCAGTTTCCCTTCCCACCTCCTCCAGCTCTTTCTGAGCCCCCACCCTCCCATTGCTTCCAAAAATCTGCTCCAAGAAAAGTAGATACAGTGGTACCTCGGGTTAAGTACTTAATTCGTTCCGGAGGTCCGTACTTAACCTGAAACTGTTCTTAACCTGAAGCACCACTTTAGCTAATGGGGCCTCCTGCTGCTGCCACGCCGCCGGAGCACAATTTCTGTTCTCATCCTGAAGCACTATTTCTGGGTTAGCGGAGTCTGTAACCTGAAGCGTATGTAACCTGAAACGTATGTAACCCGAGGTACCACTGTACTGGGGGCATGCAGGGGATTGCATAGGAGAGGAGAGGAGAGGAAAGAGAAGCCCCATCGTGGGATTGGACAATCACTTGTGTTGCAGTGCATCTCACTCACAGGCTAAGATGTGAACTTTGAACTTCATGTATGCTATATGAAAGCTTACTTCAGATGATAAAGCGTGCAGCACTATAACCATATTGATCACAGGGTTAAGTGATCACAGGTTTCTCTTTTGAGAAAGAGGTGAGGTGGGGAGACAACTCATAATTGAAACTATGCAGTCTGGGCCCTCCAGGTCCAGTTATCATTTTGATTATAGTCTGGTTAAGTCACAGCTTTTGAGCAGTAACACAACACAGATTTTCTTTTCCTCAGGATTTGTTTTCTCCTATTAGCTAATTACTGTTTCTTCTTGTCTTTACTAATTTAAAGCCCTTTAAAAGCATGTCAGGGGAGTGCAATGTCATTTGCAGTGCTTTGTGTGCCCAACAGGCCAATGTTATATCCTGACACGCCTAAGTGTGACACTAATGCGATTATCTATATTTTATAGGCCATAAACCAAGCAAGTTTAGAATCTCTGATGATTCTCACGCATTATTTGTCCACCTCCATCATTCTAATCACTTGTCCCATTGAAGGCTTCACTGTCCAAAGAATTATGGAAGCAGATGCAGGGGTATATAATCAAAGAAGCTGTCAAGAATCATTTTTAGGGGAATGAAGACACTCAGTGCTCATTTCCCTGAGTAGATGTTGTTTAATTAACAGTATCACACATGGGAGCCTAACAGAGCCACTTCCCATCTGCAGTTTGGACAGCTAATAGCAGATCTCTCCGTCCTGTACTTCGTTCAGGTTCCAGCCTCAACGTCAGCCTCTAGAAGGGCAAGCAAGAGTGTTCCTCAGTGGCTACACGCCACAAGACACTGTGCGTCCATTAAAAAAATATGTATAGCAAGGGTTTGAAAGGGCATTCAAGCTTTCAGATTTTTCTCCTCAGCTTAAGGGCTAGAAGTTTAAGAAGGAGAATGAGAAAGATGGCTAAGATCTTCAGAATTATTTCAAATGACGTCTTACAGCACAATCCTGCATATGCCTACATGAAGTGTGACCTAACCAGCCACAATGGGCACGTTCTACCTCTAGTTTTGGGTGGCGTAGGCCTCTGAGTACCAGTTGCTGGGAAGGTGGGGAGAGTGCTGTTGCACTAAGGTTTTGCTTGGGAACTGCCCATGGAGATCTGGTTGGCCGCTGTGAGAGCAGGATCAGGACGCTGGACTTAGATGGGCTTTTGCCTGCTCAGGTAAGTGCGTATAGGACTGCAACCTTAGCTACTCAGACAGAAGCTGAAGGTGATAATAAGGCAGGAGACTTGCATGTGTTGCTTGTAGTCCGGGAAAATAATGTGGCTTGGACAATACCTCATATAAAACTGTTTTGACCATTAATTGAGCCAGGTCACAAGCTGAGGAGCCACAGGCTTCATGATTGCCACGGGCCCACTCCTTGATTCTGAGAGGGTGGAATTATACATAAAGGTTGATCTGCGCATCTTAGGTTTTGTGCTGTTGTGTTATAAGCAAAGGACAGGCTTGTTATAAGCCAAGGAGAAAGAGAGATGATTTCTACAAGCATCTGAACTCATGCACCTCACTATAGTATGCACAATCTCCCCCAGGTTTTACACAGGAAGAGAGGATATAACACCTTCTGTTGGTGTTTATATTTAATGTTCAAAGCTTCTCTCATACTATTTCCAGGAATGAAATGTGTGCTACATCCTCTTCTTCAGCTGGCAATGATTAACCTTTTTTTGAGGCTTCAAAAGACCAGACTTTAGTCATTCCTCCTAGTTAGTGGCTTCTATGGGTGACAATTGCAATGTAATATAATGAGGCCTACTTCAGCTTCCTGCCCAAGTTGCCATGGTTATCCCAGGCCCTCCTTGCAGTGAGGCTCCAATTTTTCTTGACCAATCAGAACTACAGAATAGACAGGATGTTATCGAGAATGGCTAACCAATCTCCTAGGTGTGTGTAGGGCAATTCTGCATTTACTCAAGAGCAGTACCACCTTTTTAGTGCCGCTCCTAACATCACAACCGCTTCCTTCAGCAAATGCATATTCTGCACAGTTGTCTGTAAAGGAACTGCAATGCACAAACTCTTGCTCAAGTGCAAGAGCTTCGTGCAGTTGTGCAGGCATACTGAGCAAGTAGGGACTCATGTACGGCAGCTTCTTTCCAGACAACCTTGCAGAAAGTGCAGGTCCTGAAAGAATAGGTTGCACTGTGGGGTGTGGGGCTAAAAGCGTGGCCCCACTCCTGAGCAAACACAAAACAAAGTGTGTAAGCACAGCTGGCATACAGGGGAAAGATCCTTTCCCTGACAGAGGTTTACAAACAAATCACAGGTTCCAAATTAAGACTCATTATTGAGAAGAGGAATGGAGATATAAAGGATGAGGGTGAAGACAGATATGAGGCATAAAGAAACAACACCATTCACTCTCTAAGTAAACTGAAACTAAGCAATGTCAAAGGGAACTCTCAAAATTATTTGTGAGGAACAAGGATCAGCCATGTCTAGGGCTGTTGTGAGCCAAAACATCTGGAGGGCACCAGTTTGGGAAAGGCCAACCTTGCTTTTTCCCCCCATCCCCAGTTGATAACATATATTTGACTTTTGTGAGCGCTTAATGAAATTAACTTAACGGTTAAATGATGAGGCTGTCCATGCTCTTATGAAGACGGTTTTTGAGTGGCATTTTTTTGTTTTACTTTTTATATTTTTATGTGTTCCTGTCTTTCTTATGAATTTGACTGTAGTGTTTTATGTTTTGAATCTTAACATGTAACTTGCCCAGGGATCATTAATTGATGAAGGATGGGTTAGAAATAAAAACAACAACCTGTGACACTGCAGAGGTTTTTGGACTTCAACTTCAGTCAAATCTACCCAGTGTGTGGCCAATGGTCAGGGGATTATAGTGGACCACAGGGTCACAATTCCTGACTTAGGCAAGAGAGTGACTAGGGAGGCCTTGAGTATCTTTCAACAACCCCAAAATGTAGAAGTAAAATGTCAGAACTGGCAGAGATTTCCAGACTTTTACTATTAGATGAACCAATGGGGTGGGGTGGGGAGAGGGTATTCCAGCTCCTGTACATGCAGGGCACTCAGGGCTGTCTTAAGCATATGCAGTGCCGGGGTACAAAGATCTGCCCAGCACCCCCCCCCCAGGTTGCCCAGTCCCTGGTGCACAGGAGGGCGGAGCCGGCTGGCCGCCTCAGCATCTCGCTGGCTTGGTTGCCCCCAAACTCGCAGCGCAGAGCCGCCTGCAGCAGAAGAGCCTGCCACGGTCCTCTGACTGATGGGCGGGCTCTTCCCCAGACTCAACTCTTGGGCCCCAGACTCTCGGCCTGGCACTCCTGAGAGCCCGTGCCCTGCACCCCTAGCGCCTATGGGTAAGATGGCCCTGAGGGCACTTGAAACATAGATAATGGGTGAGCTAGGTCATTGTACCAGGAGCATTGACTTTTTGTTTTTAAAGAGGGAGGCATTTTAAAAAATTAAAAAACAGATGTGAACTGAAGACATTTCTATTTGCCCAGGCTTTCACAATTTTATATCAGTGTAAGTAACAAGCTGTTAGCAACTTTAATAACATTTTTTTAGTGCTGTTTTTTATTGTATGTATTACATGCCGTACCTTGCCCATGGCTCTTCTAGAAAGGGCAGTAAACAAACAAGCTAACAACTAACAACAACATCTTTATTCTGATTCTTTTCTCAGCATACTCCCATCCCTCTTGCGTCCTATTGGGATTCCTTAAGATCATGCGAGAATGCCTTCTTGATTATTCATATTTTATGCAGAGACATCAGGAAGCATGGAAGAAGGAGTTACTTTCCAGCCGTGACTTGCCAAGTAAGCCTCATCTGGATATCAGTGCAATACATTTTCTGAGTTGGGCCTTTGCTGCTCTGGGCTAAGCCCATTGGATTTGTTTGGGACATTTAGCATTTGTTATGATATTCACCTGGTATTTAAATGCACATTTTATGCGCGCTGCTTTTGTTTTTCAAGTGTTGTTACAAATCCCAGATGTTTGGGCTGGGGCAAGCTACAGCTCTGGATAAATAATGCCATAAAATAAAAATTACCTCAAACAGCATCTGAAAGAGTCCTTGGAAGTGTTTTCATACTCCCGCTTTCCCCCTCACTCCCTCTTCACATTCATGAAGAAGGCAGGCTACAAATAATTCAACAAGCGTGCTTGAAGAGAACACGCAAAACAAAAGCAAGAAGCCTAATAGAAGTGTCCGTGTTCTTGAGTTCTGCAGCACTAATGGATGTCTGTCTGCAGGGATTCTTGGGGCAAGTTGAAATGGAAGGCCAGGTTAGCGGACTGAGCCTCATTTCCCCATAGTCTGTTGGTGCTTTTTCTTACATTATTTCTTTCTCCTCCCAACCTTGCTCTGGTAGAACAAGTCACCTTCAGTTTGTTCAGACCAGTAATTCAACTTTAACCCCAGCACCAAACTTGGAACCCCACTTTAATTCCCCCTGAATACATTATTGTTATTTGTTCTTTCTCTTCCACTCACCTTTCCTTCTTTTTCACTCTCTCTTAAAACATGAGCCAACAGTTACAGCGATCAAAGGTTTATGCCAACCTCCTCCAATTTGTGGCCATTCAGCCATTGTTGGATTACATCTTCTATCATCCTTGATCATGTTGGCTCCAGATTATGGGAGCTGGAGTCCAGCATCTGGAGGGTAATGGCTTAGAAAGGCTGGCTCATGTCCATAGGCCAGGGATGTAGTAATTCAGGTCGTAGTAGCAGATTTTTAATATCAGATTTCAGAAAGAATAGCATGAATCCTTAAGAATTCCTGGATTTGAAATGGCTTGATAGAGTTTCATTCCTAGCTAATCCAAGCCAATGGCAATGGCAGTTAATTGTTGGATAAAACCTTGGGTAAAAGTTCTAAAACTGATGGATAATGTTGCACATATTGTTGCTGGAACATCACCAATCTAGCATTATTCCAATGACTTGATGCTCGGCATAGATGCCCTGTATGTATTCCAGACTTCATGGAAACTGCTGTATATTCCTGTATTTTTCCTTTACACGTCAACAAAACCACGCAAGTATTATTAAAATATAATGTTCCTGCTCCTTCTTTTGGTGTGTGTGTCTGATTAGATAAATATATTCTGCAACCTATTTCCAAAACAAGTGTCGCTTCTCGCTAGGCTGGACTTGTTATGTTGCATCTCTGCACATTAAAAGTTAAAAATTATTTAGCCTGATTTGTTAAAATTTTCATTAATGGCAATTTGTGTCACTCAAACAAACCTCCTTAGGAAGAACATGGCATGCTTGTACAAACCTATTATGAGAGTTGTCAGAAACATTTGTCCTTATGAAATATAAATAGACAGTGTGTTAGATGATTTAGTACGGAATCAGTTATTCATTTAAAAACAAACATGTTTTTTTAATTTCATCTTTCAGCAAACCAGGTCATGTCGCTTTCAGGCTAATGAGAATGCATTTGTAAATATCACAGGGAACAATATATTCATTTTTGATGGGGTAGCATATTGGCAGGACAAGAGCATCATCAGCTATTTGGAAGATGTAAGGTCTCTGACAGAGGATATATCCTTTCATGCTAAATTATCATGCTAAATGGGTGGCTCTAGAAGACCACGGTTTGTCCGTATATCAACTTGGTAATTCAGTTTTTCTAATGCATGCAAAAAACTCTGCTTCACAAGCCCAGTGTTGGCATTCAGAGCATGTGAACAGTAATCACATGTGGTGGGACAACAGGACTGTGTTCACTGGCTCTGCTCCCATGCTGGCCTGATCCTGACATCTGCACATTGGTGGCCCACATCTGTTGGAGGGATCCTTCTCCATGTGATTTTGAACCTGATTTCAAAGATTTTCACATCACATGGCGAGCCCACATGTGTAGAGCAGGAACACTTGGGCAGCAGAAGGTGTGGCCAACAATCAATTATTGTTCACATAATTTGCATACCCAAACAGGGCTTTAGGCTATCAATGAAGTAATTACTTGCATTATTTGCATATTTCATTTATATAGACATTTAAAAGAATACATGTTCTGTAATTGTTTTGAACTGTGAGTTGGAAAAACACAAAATCCCAAACAGGCCTGTTTAAACAGTCTTGGTTCCAAGTGCAACAGGCCTGACCTCCAAGTGTCCCTATTTTCCAGGGACATCCCTGATTTAGAGAAGCCACCCTGGTTTCTGATTTGATCCCGGAGTGTCCCATTTTTCCTTAGGACATCCTTATTTTCACCGGAGAAATGTTGGAAGCTATGGATTTACTCTACATAAATGTTATTTAGATTTACTTTCCAGCTGCAGGGATCTTGAAGAGTGGTGGGGACATCTGAGTACTCTACCACAGGCCTAGCCTCTGCCGCGGGGTGCCACCACAAATACTTTGTGAACATATAATGAAAGGCTCCTATTGATGCCTTTGTCCCTTGCACATTGTAAAAAGTCACACAGGTCTGGGAATTCCACAAAAGAGATGGATGCCTGTGGCATGAAACTCTGATCAGGATTTGTTGCTTCCATCTCTTCTGGAGTCTGGATTGTGCTAGGTCAGTTTGTGTTGATAAAAGCTTCGCACAGCTCGATAACACAAGACCAACCTATAAGCAGATGTAGCAGATGCACATCTTGGCTCTTCCTTCACTTTCGCTGCCTAGCTCTACTGTACCATTTGCGGTGAAATTATGCAGTTTCTGTATACTGCGAACATTTAAAGATGATTGTGTATTAGCATAACTTGAGTTTATGTTTTCTAATTAGAATTAATGTCGGAAAGATCTATTGATGCTGATTCCGAACATGAGTGCTGAGCTTCATAAAACTCCAGGAAAGGGAAGTCTTTTCTGAAACAACTGCTACACTCTTCTGCACCAGACTTCCGCAACCTAAAGCCTTTCAGCTCCCAGCACCCTTGTCAATTGGCTGTGCCTTGAGAGCTGCCAGGGAAGTACCATTTGCTCTTCTGCCTTAGGTGGTAAAGTGTCTTGGACTGGCCAAAGGTCAAAAATAATGGGAATGATTTATCACTGGAAGCTTGAAGTTGCATGCTAACCATGCAATGTGTCCAGCTTGAGGATGGAAAAGTGCTTTCGAAAATTATTGAAGGGCACAGAGCATAAGAACAGAATAAGAACCTGCTGGATGAGGCCAATGGCCCATCTAGTCCGGCATCCTGTTCTCACAGTGGCCAACTAGATGCCTCTGGGAAACCCACATGCAAGATTCAAGCACAAGAGCATTCTTTCCTTCTGCTGATTCCAGAAACTGATGTTTGGAAGCATTGCCTCCTCTAGCTGAAAAGGCAGAACATAAGCATTATGGCTAGTAGCCATCTATAGCCATCTCCTCCACGAATTTGACACACACACACACACACACACACACACCTCCATATTCCATATGAGCAAGCAAGAAGTATTATCGCATTTCAAGGACCCATTTCAGCTAGACAAAAGCACTCAAGGAGGCCACATAGCAGGGTCAGTGAGGTCACAGTGTGATGAGTCCTTCTCAGGGCCAGACTGAGAGGCCCAGAGGACCACTTTCCCCCCAAAGACTTGAGGTTCCTCACTTCAGATCTAAAGGTTCAATCAGGTATATAAGGATGGAGACAGTCCTCAAGATACTGTGAGTCGTGTAGAGCGATGCACAGTGGTACCTCGGGTTACAAACGCTTCAGGTTACAGACTCCACTAACCCAGAAATAGTACCTCAGGTTAAGAACTTTGCTTCAGGATGAGAACAGAAATCGTGCTCCGGCGGCGCGGTGGCAGTAGGAGGCCCCATTAGCTAAAGTGGTGCTTCAGGATAAGAACACTTTCAGGTTAAGAATGGACCTCCGGAACGAATTAAGTTCTTAACCTGAGGTTCCACTGTATATTGGCTTTCAGTGGGTCCAAGATGTCTGTTAAGGGTCTTGTGTTATCAGAAACCTGTCTAGAATTACCAGAGATACAACAGCTAGTGACGAAACAGAGACTGGCATGGGGCAAAATTCAAGGGCCAACTGGGTCATGATTTTATTTGTGAAATTTATACACTGCGTGATTATTTAAAAAAATCTCAGAGTGTTTTACAAAGCACTTTATGTGTTGCTCCTTTCTCTCGTCTGCATAATAAGTATTTCCATGTACAGCTGTGTAGTTGGGAAGAGAGTAAAGAAAGAGCGAAAGGAAAGAGAGAGAAAAACGTTTGGGCACCTACCTTACTGTCAGAACCTTGTAGGGCAAAAATAAGTCACCCAGTAAATGTATCTGTTTGCCTTAGCTATGCTGAGCATCTTTGGGCACACTGTGAAGGGGAATCTAGAGCTTTTCCTGCCTCTCAGTTTTTGTCTCCACGATCCATTTCAGGTGGATGTAAAAATCCAGCCCGATATTTACTTTCCACCTGAGGCAAACATTAGTGACTGAAGCCTATGCAAGTGTCAGAGAGGTCAATAAATCCTTCAACTTTGTTAAATGTGGAATAAAGGAAAGAAAAAAACTTGAATTAAATTTGTGTGCCCACTTGAAATGGTCTCTGGCTGTGCCTCTGAACCTGTGCTGGATTTTTGCATGAAAATATTCTCTTTGTCCCTAACTGGTGTTCTCCTTCAAAAAGGAGTCAGGTTTAAAAAGCTGGCAATAATGTAAGATTTTTTAAGCAAACAGTTCAATATTTCTTTTAATATGATCTCTGTATTCAAGAGCTCTTTGATTTCTCTCTCTTTTTTTCAGGCTTTGAAATGGTACCTCTGCTTATATAAAAAAGGGCCATCCATGATTTTCGTCCTTTGTTCCTTTATGAGCTTTGTCACTGGTTGAGCGACATGTTGCGAAAGCCAAGAAAATATTTTTTCTAAAAAAAATAGAAATTGCAAACTGTGCTAAATACACCTTTTGTTATGTTTAATATAAAGTTCACTATGAAGACCTGTATTGAATTATGCATTAATTTCTTTGCCAAATAATTCTTCAATATTTTTTTGAAAAAAAGAATCTTAGTTTTTCATACAATGTATAATAATTAAAAGTGAAGCAAAAGAGGCAGCAATAAATCAAGGACTACAATACAGTAAAATATTATAATTAATATTTTAGCATACGTTTTGATTACTTTTAGAATAAGCACAAGAAATATCAATTAGAATATATATTCAAACACTGCTGCTTTTGCCCATTATACTGGGGAAAGGGGCTATTTTTAATTCTGGATATTGCATACAAAATAATACATAGTCCCTAATTAAATATAAGGCTGCAATTCAATCGAGAGCTTCTGCTGATGTCACAAATAATAAGCGCACAGCTCGAGGTATCAGTGAATGGCAGTCAAACCCAGAGATTGAATTACAACTTCAGCGTTCCGTCTGTGGATCTGTATTGTTATTTGTAATAGATGGAAAATGATTATTATTATTTTTAAATACAGACAAAAAGAAGGAAATTTGACTTCAAAATCTGCGACTAGGTGGTAAAAGATTAGAGTGCATGTGATTATAGAGAATGCTGCCTATTGGAAATTGAAATGTAGAAATGTGCGAGAATAATTCCAGTCTTTTACAGTCTATATTCTGTTAAGTATATAATGGGGTATACTTTTCTTTCCCTTTCTTTCTGCTGCCGCGGGCTAGGCTTCTCTTCTTCGGGGTTCAGTTGATAAAGGGGGAATGGGGAACCTGTGTTCCTCCACATGTGGTTGGGCTCCAACTCCCATGCCTGTCCACTGGCCAGGCTGGCTGGAGCTGTTTGGAATTGAGTCCAGTAACACCTGGAGGGCTACAGGTTCCCCATCCCCGATACAGATTTACGCTTCAACCCAGGTAGGGCAAACATCCATGGAAGGAAGCTCACACACATGCATGCAATAGGTGTTGTGTATCCCATTCCAAGCCTAACCATGACAGCATGGACAGATTCCGAGGCCCACGCCAAGAATTCATTCAGCCCAAAGCAGCCTCTTCTGCTTGCTGTAGGGTTACCAGATGTCCCCGTTTCCTGGGGACAGTCCCCAGATTTGCAAATTTGTCCCTGGACAAATTCCATCCCCGGAATGTCCCCGGATTTCATCTAATGTCCCCGGGAAATGTGGCAGCAGCAGCAGCAGCAGCAGCAACAGTCTCAACAGCCCGGAGACAGCCTGGTAGCGCAGTTGGCTCTGGCTGGTTTCAGGAGCTGCCCGCTGCCGTGGTGCCCGCCATTTTGCATCACTGGAAGTCCCCTTATGATATGTTGCGCGCAAGACACATCATATGGGGACTCAGAGTAGGGGCTGAAGACACGGTGCTGGGTGCCAGGCGAGAGCTGCGCGGGGTCGTTGAGCTCAGTGCACCGCTGCAGCTTGGCACTCAGCTCACTGTTGGCACCGCTGCCCAAGACAGTCAACTTGGGCTCCAGCTCGGCCTCCGGGTGGTGCTTGGGCGGCTGTGGCTGCTGCTCGGCTTTGCCATTGTGCTCCTCGACTTGCAAGCAGTGGCTCAGCTTGTTGGCCAGCTTGTCGTTGGCCATCACAGACGAGAGGCGAGCAGGAGATGAGCTGGTCCTGCCCAAGTGCGCCTCCTCCTGCTTGCTCGTCACCGGCTCTGCACCAGACCCGATGACTGGGCGCGCCATGGCGCAGATGGGTAGCCGCTGGACGATGCCTGCACAGGAGATGCCCAGACAGGCAGGCAGGGCAGCAGCAAGAGGAGGGGTGGGTTCTGCTAATGCTTACTCCCGAGTAAGCCTGTAGGGGATCGCAGTGCAAGGAGGGAGAGGGAGGGAAGGGGGGAGCACGACTAGCGGTCCAAGAAAGACCAGGACCCAGAGGAAGGCCGCGCAACAGAGGAGACCACAGAAGAGAAGATATTACTTCTTCTTTTTAAATAACTTTCCCCCTCTTTTTTTAAAAAATAAAAAATATTGATTGATTGATTGATTGTTTGATTGATTGATTGATTGTGTCATGGATTGACTGAAATAAATCTGGTAACCTTAGCTTACTGGGCACCCATGTAGGTCCCTGCATCCAGCACAAAGCTACATCTTGGGAAGTAATCCCTGCTCCCTGCTTCTGACAAGGCCAGCTGAAGGGTCACCCAGTTGCTAGGGCAAATGTAGCAGCTTGCGCAAAAGCGTCACATAAGGCCCTCACTGTTTCTCATTTGATAGGTGGCTTTCAGAGCAGAACGTGGAACACAGGAAGCTGCCTTATCCTCAGGCACACCACTGGTCCATCTAGTTCATTATTGTCAACACTGACTGGCAGCAGCTCTCTAGAGCTTTAAGCCGGGAAGATCTGAAGATGCCTGGGACTGAAGCTAGAACGCAGAGTGTGCACTCTTCCACTGAGCTATGGCTCTCCCCCTAAATATGAAGGGATGCTGCTCATTTCCCAGGTGTAAGAAGCACCTGTCAGGTTAGAAGTAGTCGTCAGTCCCTTCCATACAGCAAAAGCGAAGGGAAGGGCCCTGTGAAAGCACAGCAGGGTCCATTTGAAGCCCATAAACTATCAGTTATCCTGAGCAGTAGACAAATCATCTCTTTAATGCTGTTTTGGAAGTTCATATGAAAGGAAGGTTTCGATACAACAATTTAGCATTCCATCTGTGGATCTGTACTGTATTATTATGTTTTTAATTATGTTTTAAATTGGAAGCTGCCCAGAGTGGCTGGGGCAACCCAGTAAGATGTGTGGGGTATAAATAGTAAAATGATTATTATGGAATGGGATGTCCCTATTTTCATCGGAGAAATGTTAGAGAGTATGGTACTGTTATTTGTAATAAATGGGAAATGACGAGGATGATTAAACACAGACAGAAATAAGGAGATTTGACTTCAAAATCTGTGACTTGGTGGTAGAAGATGAGTGTGTGTGTGAGAGCATAAAAGGAAACTTTGAAATGGCAAACTGTGGCTGCAAACATTAACTGTTGCTTGAGAAACAGTTGTCCCGTGGTCATTCCATTTTAAAATGGTATTTTGAGTGAGAAGAGGGGTTGTTGAAACTTGAAGTTCTGTTTTTATAACACAGAGGACAGCAAAGTATAAACAATGAAAGAACAAACACACCAAAAAACACCCAACACCCAAAACAACTGTGCAAGCAAGCCTTACTGATTTTATCCACATATTCCAGGTGACTCACCATCTGTCTACCTGCCAACATCTGAAAATAATAAGTTATAGTAAAGTTATTAACTAGAATGACATGAACTTTGAAGTAGCTAAACCTAAATTAAATATACCTAAGCATTCCAAACAGCTTGAGGCTAATGAATGTAATAAAGACTCACTCACCCAACTTCATCCTTGTTTGTTTCTGTTTTTTACCTCTTCCCTTTGCCCATGTCTCTCATCCTAGGTGGTTGTAGACAAAGGGAGGTTAGTGGAAATAATGGAAAGATTATATTGCTATGAGGTGTGGGGTTTTTTGTTTGGAAGGGGGCAGGTAAGGCTGAATGCCTGCCCCCGCCTTATAATTCTTGGATTAGCCAAACCAACTTCCTGGTCATGTGATAACCTAGGTAATGGGCCATTAAGGGAACAAAGGAAGTGGATCTGTGCCAGATGAAAAATGGATGCGGCCCCTTTCTACAGGTTGTTTCTACAGGTTGTTAGAAACACAAAAGGCCAGAGTAGAGAGCTGAGTGATGTGTGCTAGAAGTTAGAAGAAAAGCTGCAGATGCCAGAGAGAGGCAGAGTAATGCTTGATTTATGTTTGGATCTAAGGCTGCAGGTATGGGGGAACTCTTGGGAAGTTAATGCTGTGAACCCCTCCATTGTAGGCTCAGGTTGGATATACAGTATGTGTAAATAAACCATATATTATAAAGACACCACAGTCTCCGTTGTGCCTCATTCTGAAGGAAACACGAACCCAGGATAAGCTCCTAGAACCCCTGGAATCTCACATCGCTCAGAGATTGGGGTGATGTGCAACAGCATCTATTTGTCAGTTACAACCAATAGACACACCTTTAAAGTGAAACACCTCAGAAGCTGGAACAAATTTGCACCATGCAAAGAAAGGCTTCCCCTGCTGTCAGTTACTGCCAGTTGCACCAATTTACAGCAGATGAGAATGTGGCCACAGAAAGCCTCTCACCAACGTAATGTATATATATGGGAAATCCCTTTGCACTGCTCATTGTCCAGAATAAATTGCACGCTGAGTGCTTTGATGCCAACACGATGCTCTGTCTACAGGAGTTTCTTTCCTACGCAGTCTTAGAAAACCCAGACGTTAACCTCTGAAAAGAAGCAGCAGCGCAATAATTTATTTTTACCACACTGCCTTCCTTGATGAACTCATACTTTGCCCACAAATTTGTTATACTTGAAAAAGCTACTAAACGGAGGTTATGTTTGCCAGATCGCTCTCTCTTTTTATTTCATTTTGAAAAACCCCGAATGCCTTAATGAAATGAAATAAAAAGGAATGCAGGTAACAGTATTAAAACCAAACCTGTCACTCAGAAGAATCAAGGACACCAGATGCATGTTCACCGTTGTGCTTCCATGTATATATTCCCATATATATACATTGCCTATCTTTCAGCAATGCTTGCTCCTTCCTCCCAGCTTACCAGGTGACATTAAAGGAATTAATACCCCCCCCAAAAAAAAAACTTTTAATAGCAGCTGTCAGCATGCTGGCTCCAATGCACCCTCTATAAACGTTTGAAAAAATAAAATAGGTCCCCCTACAGCTGCAGGCCCCAGACCTGCGCCCCATAGTCCAGCCCCATCAGTGTCACTGAGTGCACAGATCTTAGAAGCTTAGAAGGGGAGGAAACCATTTCATACAAGTTTAAGAAACACTGCCTTGGCATAATGAGACAAAGTGCTGAAGATCTTGTTTATTTCATAAATAAAAATAGGCACCATTTGTTAGTCTGCGGTGGAGTTGCTTGTTGAGGAATGTTTCTGGCAAGCTGGCTACTGGAAGATGGAATCTGCTCTTTAAACAGAATCTGTCAAGTTTATTGAGTCTCTTGGGAGAACAACCCCCCCCCCCCGCATTGCATCTCACTCAGAAAAAGAAAAAGAAACTCCCTTTAACGTGAACTTTGAACTTAAAATGCTAGCATGTCGAGGTTTTTTAAACAATATCATTGCCATGCAATAAGAGTGCCCCGTTGCTCCATACCTATTCTGTGGTCCCTATGTATCGAAAGAGAGAAACAGATGGATGTACATATTGGAGATACACATGGACCTTCCGTTGACAATCCTGGTCAGGATGCTGCAGTGTTTGATGATGATCTAGAGACAGCAATGATCTCCAGATCTTAGCAGAGAAAGGTCTCTGCTAAGCCCGATGCAGACCCCATTCTACGCAGGCAGCTGCTTGTGAAGGGGAAACAGAATGCTGTCACACTTTTAAGAACCTAGCCATTATTCCAATGAGGAAATAATTTGCAAGAAACACCTTAGAAGGTTATTGTTGCCACTGATTGACTGGCTAAACCCTGAAGAATACTAGGATACAAATAATATTGGCTTAGTCAGGGGCCATATCAAAACACAGTCCTGCCTCCAGGGGCAGGAGAGGAGAAGCAGCCAGGACAACTGCAGAACAGGTAAAACTTTTACCATCTTCCAGTCCTGCTTTTGCTCCTGCTGCTCCTGAAGGGAGAGGAGAGGTGCCAGGCTTCCCCTGAGGGACTTCCCTATCAACCTTCCTGTCAGGAATTATTGATGGGATGGAGAGTTGTTGTTTTTTTAATTGTTGTGTTGATATGAATGTTTTTGGGGGCTGTGTCAGTGTGGAATTTTTATACTTATCTGTGAGTTAGTGAGTGGAAATGTTTGTATGGTTGTTGTTGTTGTTGTTTTAAATGTTCATATACTGCTATTTTTTAATTATTGTTATGGGCGGGCTGGTGGGCTTTCTTGGGTTTTGTTTCTCCTAATGTATTATATGACGCATTAGTGTGTTGCATGATTCCTCCCCTCTTTCCTGTATGCATGTGTGCATATACTGAGAGACGCTTTGGCTGACAAGTGACTAATAAGTTTAGTAAATTTAAAAATGTAAATTAAGAAAAAGACATGGGAAGGTAGCCATTCAGTGAGAATCATGTTGCTGGTTAACCCTGAAGAATCAAGGCTGGCAACATGAAGGCTGTGAGAATCCCTTGCAGAAGACTGCAGTGCCTAGAGACAACGAGCCAAGTTGTGTATCCACAGCAGTGACCAGAAGAGGAAAGAATAGATGCCATGCTGCATTTGTAACAGAGAAAATGGATGCCTTCATCTGCCCCACCTGCAAAAAAAAAAAGTCTTTCCCATATCAGTCTCTGCAGCCACAGCAGGCGCTGTAACTCTCCAATGGTTTGACTTTACCCCCCAAGGCACACTCCTCCATTGTCTCCCAAGACAGATGGATGCCAGCCAATCTGAATCAATGGCGTATTCTGTAACACAAAAATCCAGTGGTACGGGAGTTTTATTGACATGACTATGTTCCAAGAAGCAATAGCGCTGCTGGTGATCTACTCATCTGGAGACTTGTGTTCAGCTATGTACACCACAATTCGAGAACGATGATGGCAATGTAGAAAGGATACGAAAGAAGCCTACAGGAATGAAAAAGAATGGAGGGCACATATCACGTTAGGTTGATGGGAAAGTTAAAGGGGCAAAGATGCTGGCAACTTCTGCAATTTTCTTTCTCCCTTCCATCGCCCCCCCCCCCCAAGAACACAAGATGAAAAAAAGAGAACAACTGCCAGTGCGATTCAGTGAGGTAGGGCAGAATGTGAAGCAATGGGTTCAAACTACAGGGAAATAATTTAGTCCATTTGTAACCCAGAAAGGAGGCCGTCTTCATAGAGGCACCCACCCGTTTTTCAGTCCAAGAACCGTGCTCCCTGGATAGCTCAGTTGGTTAGAGTGTGGTGCTGATAATGCCAAGGTTGCAGGTTCGATCCCAGTAGGGGGACAGCGGCATATGCCTGCATTGCAGAGGGTTGGACTAGATGACCCTCAGGGTCCCTTCCAACTCTCCATTTCTATGATTCTAGGATTCTGTACAACTCTCCAAGGGCCACCTTCCAGTGGAGGGCGGGGCCAGAGGCAAAAGTGGGTGGAGCCATGAATGCACACTTTGTCTTTGTGCAGTAGGCTAGTTTCTACACTCTGTCACATGGCCCATCCTATTCTCCATCCATACAAGCAAGGTGCATGATCAGAGTCCAAATGCACATTACATTCAGAGAAAAACCACCCAACGTGCAAACATTGAGAGCATAGACTGGGAAAAGCTTTCAGGGCCAGACAGAGAGAGGCCTGCGGAGGGGGGAACATTTGTCCCTGCGCCTGAGGTTCCCCATTCATGCCCTGGGTTATACTGTATACATATATACATCCTCCCCTTTGTTTTCATTTCTCTACCAAATGACAACTTTTATTCTTACTATTTAGGGAAAGCGTTTTCTGGCTGCCGAGTTTTTGTGATTTATTGCTGCTGCTTGAGATTGTGTAATTGCTATTTAAATTCTGTTTGTAAATTGGCTTAATAATATCTTTGGTTTTGACTCTAGCTTTGGTTGATTCTGCTTTTAATGCGGCTGCTGATCTCTTTTTAACCGATGTTTATTTGATAATGATGTTGTGGTTTGATTCCTTTTAACTCGAATACTGCTTCAAGTGCTTTGTAAGCAGAGAACGTGACTAATACGTTTTATAGATGCCTACATACATGCACATATAACAGGAGTGACTTCCTAACTGGAATATATATGAATGAAACATGCTAGTTGGGGAAGTTAAGAAGCTGCCTTTATAGTGCAAGCCAAACCCAAGATCGGCTGGGAGGAGTAAGTTTGGAATAGGGGAATATTGGGCTCCACTAGTGTAATTCACTCATCCTGGCTCAGCCTGGGATACACCAACCTACAATCTACAACCCTACAGTCCTACAATCTAGCATAGCTAGGGCTATGTTGTCTCAGCTAGTGGAATTTAAGCCAGAGGAATTTATGCTGGCATTAAGCTTCCAAAGGGGGCATTCCAGGGGCGGGCAAACCTTTCAGCTCAGTCACATGACCTGTCAATACAATGGAACTTGGGTTGCAATTCAACTCTGTTTTAAAGACATGCTTCCTTTCTGCCAGACTCGGGGCAGCTCTGCTGACAGTAACCCTACTCCTGAACAGAGCTTGGAATAGGGGTGACGTACGCTGGATGAACCTGAGAGCCCAGGGTATAGAGCGGTATATAAATTCAATAAATAAAAATAAAAATAACTTAAGCCAGGGTAAATGCCACTGGTTTCCTATGCTTATGATTTCTCTGCAGTAAAGGAAAGTTGAACAAACTCTGAAAAGTGTATAGGATAGTCTGAATAAGAGAAGGGGGCCTGGATTAAATGGCCCATAGGGTCTCTGTTCCAGGACAAGGATCCCTTGACCTGGACCTGCGATATTTTCAGAAGGCAAACTGGTTTCCTTATACGTGCAGAATCAAGTCTTCTGTATTCCCCGGTAAATGAAAAAATTCCATCCTGGCCTTAAAATTGGGAGTCATCCAGAGCCCACAGCTCCGCACCAGAGCTGGAAATCTTGCAGTATGGGGACCCCACCCAGCCACCTAATCATGCCTTGAGCTATTAATATTATCCATGAAAAACAAATAAGTGGAGGCTTGGAAACTGTTTGTTATGTTCCTTCCATTCTCTTAAATACATTTTCATGACTTTATAGGCTGTCCCTGTCAACTTTTTTTTTTTTAAAGTTTCCAGGGGAATTTCTTTTAATTCATTTTTTTATTCGTTTTAAAATATATAGAACAAAATTACAACCAACAAACTTCCCCAGAAACCCTCCCCCGCCCCCGTACAACGGGTCGCCAGTTTTAAGGTAAGAATTATGTTATTCTCTCCACATCACCCCAGTGATTCAGTGCAACGTACGAGTAAATGTCAGAAGAACCTGGTGGTGCTCCAATTTGTCCATACAGATGGGAGCACACGAATGATATACAAAATCATGAGGGCCATATTTGCAGCTGGCAGTATTTTTCAGTCTGTTGTCGTTGGTATAGGCAATACATTTCCACTATATAGCACAAAACCTTTGTGGGTTTTTTTTGGGGGGGGGTAGGTATCTTTATTTCATGTGTTCTTTTTTATAATATAGCTATATAGCTGGTGACTTTATACCAAAGTTCAGTAATCAAATCCTGCAGCTCGTCCCCAAATCCCAGTGCAATTGGGCATTTCCACTCAAGGTGGTAATACGTTCTGCCACATCCACAGCCACACCAACAAAACAGTGTGTGTCCCAGGATCATGAGTGACAACTGGACTTGTGCCCTACACCATTTGTACAGGAAATGCACACTGGAATCCTGATGAATTTTCGTGAATTGTTGCAGAAGTGTATAGAGCTGAATTTAAGACAGGAACAACGAGAGATTTGGAGAACCGAAACCGATCCGTTTGTCTGTTCCTAATAGCAAGGCATGTGGCCACATTCTGAGCCATACCTTATAGTCTCCACTCACTTCTCACATTCTCCCAGCATGAGATGACCAAGTCTCAAGCAGGAGAAAACTGATTTTCAGAAGGCAAATGGATAAGTAATTTCAGAAATCATCTTCAGCGGTAAACCATTTCTTCCTGTGAGGAATACTGTCCAGAATGGAAGAGGTTCCCTCTCTGAACTCTACCACAATAAGGGTCTGGGTAGATCCTTTTCAGTATATTTCTAGCAGACTCTCAAACGGGTTTCAAAAAGGCAAATGCTCTATCAATGCAGATTTCATACACCTTTTTCTCTCGACATGAATAATAAACACGCAAGTATATGCGGACATAAGCACATGTACGGATATCACAAATCATGTCAACCCTCGGAAACTTGCTTGGTTTTACTTTCAAATCAAGAGCAAAACAATGTGTTAAACAAACTACAGAAAATCTCTTTAATCCGAAAGTAAAGCAAGCCACATCCTGCTAGTTTTTCCACACACAGAGATCAGATTTTAAGCTACGAATATTGAATGGAGAGGTATGAACCAGCAACTGTGTTCATATATATATGACAAGTCCCCAAAAGACAGGAAGATAGTTAACAGTGCAATTTTTCGTCAGCGTAAACAAGCCATTCCTATTATCACTGCTTTAAGGCTTCCTGAATGCATTATAAGTATTATATATAGGAAATTATTGAAGGCTGTTGACCTATTTTCTTAACCTCGCAATGTATAAGGCAACATGAAAAAGATGAGGCAGAGTTTCTTAATGTGATGCACGTAAATAGTTTCTTAACGTTTAAGAAAGCGAGCGCCTCGCAGCTAACGATAAGTGTGCTATGCAAGGGGTTTTACTGCCGCCTTGTGGACAGTTCTTGGGCCTAGCAAAAAGCTTTCAGGGCTAGCAGTTATGCTCTGAAGTTCAGCTGCGCACAGCCTTTTAGAGGATATCTGTACAGTTTGTCTATGAAATGTACAATCTTTTTGTGGAATAATTTTGCCTTAGTAGGAGACAGGCAAACACAGGGAGTTGGGGGTAAAATAATAGGTCTTGCGTGAAGAAACAGGCTCCCCAGAGCAACTACCAAAACAGGAGTCAAGACTTGTTTATTATTTATTAATATTAAAGTCTATGTTGTTTTCATTATTGAACAAGTATAATTCAGGACACATTTTCAGGTGAATTTCTTGTTATTACTGGTTCTTGTTAAGCTGAAGTCTTCAAGGACAGTTATATGGACAGTTTCATCTCATTTGTTAAGTAAGATCAAGGAAGCCAGAGGGTTGCATACAATAACTGAAGTATATAAGTAAGGTTTATACTGTACATATACAATGGAAACAAATTCCTTATCTATTAACTTTACCATTTTCAAGCATTCATTTATCCACATGACTAATATCTCATAAAGGATGCTGTTTTCACTCCCTTTGTCGCCCCCTCAAATTGGGTTAGAATTCTTATTTTAAACTGGTTGTAAAATGTGCAGGAGATGAAAGGGGGAAGTCTCTCTGTTTATTCTCACAATGTTAACTGCATGGAGAAATGTGTCAAAAGGGTTTGTCATCCACACAACAGGCCCTTCCTCAGTGTAATCCTATATACAGAGCATTCCAGTACACAGATGAAATTGTAATATATTTTTGTTTTGTTTTTTAAAAATATATATGCTGAGAAGAAATTCTAGCTTAGATTCTGTGCGAATGTCTGGCATTGTTCTGTTTTTGGTATGCAGGTCTTTGCTTTCCTTTTTATTGCAACAGATATTTGCTGGAAATATTTCTGTACAATCTGCAGCACTGTACGACCATGTTTGATGTTGGGAGGAGATTTCAGCAAATAAGCATTGATTACTAGCAGCTCATCTGAACAAGTTGGAAAGGATAGATCAGGGATGGGGAATCTGTGGCCTTCTAGAAGTTGCTGGACTACAACTCCCATCATCCCTAACCATTGGCTGTGCTGGCTGGGGCTGATGGGACTTAGAGTCCAACAAAATCTGCGAGGTCACAAGTTTCCCATCCCTGGTTCAGATAAAATTCAGTCTTGTATTTCCCATTTGTTTCTAATATATTAGAAGACTCCCACCACCACCACCACACACTAAATCAGGAGGGCAAGCTGCTTATGCAGCAAACATGCAGTTATATATTTGTTGGATTAGCCAGCCATCATATATAATCTAAAGCTTGACAGACATGTTTTCTAAGATCAGTGTGGTGCAGCATACAGGGCTTGTTACTAGGAAAGGCAGCCTTGGGCACTTCTCTCTCACACACATCTTAATTCAGAGCAGTGCTAGACATTTCAAAGCTGCTGCTGCTCCATCTCTTTGCTCCTCCTTTGGAATATCTAGCACGATGTGATATCATGATGTTGTGCACTGGTCTGCTTCCAAGGCTGACAGCCCCAAAAGTGAGAAGGAAGCGAGATGGCTCACAGTGCACTGCTGCCACAAGTCTTGTTGAAATAAATATCACGCGGAAGAGAAGGAAGGGGAGTGTTGGTGGCTTTCTCAATGACCTGGCTTGCACATAACACTAAGCCATACTTTGATTAACAAAACATGAGTTCACCAGATGGCAAACCACAGCTTGTTTCTCTAAAGTTAAGTTTTTTCTCTGGCTGTTCTTGCCTCATTGTGCCTTTGTAGCCAGGTATGTACCTGGGATGGCATGTGGGCAAACCAGTCTTGGCTAGGCTACAGTGTTGGGTTCACACATAATACTAAGACATAATGAAAACAAACTTCGGGGGGTATTCTTCTAATGCATCACATCAGTGAAAGGATTTCTGCTTGTGCAACAGGACTTTCCTGCCTCTGCCCCCCCCCCAGCTGCACATGGGACATGTACTCTCCCCAAATCTGTTCCAGGGGGTTGAGAGAACCCCTAGAACAAATTTAAGGTATGGGGGTGGGAGAAGGGGCGAATGATCTGTTGCACAAGCAGAAATCCTTGCATCACAGAACAATTGCCTTAGAACATTGGATTTCACCTGATAACTTCAGATGGTGGCTTGTTGGCAGTAGACAAACCATAGTTAAGCTTCTGGACAGGGTTCACACATACTGCTAATCTATTGTTGAAATAAGCCTAGTTTATTAAAGCATGGCTTAGCATTATGTGTGAACCACACCAATGTTCTGCTCTTACTTTCCTGCATTGTTAAAGCTTCAGAATAATGGGGGAAAATATTTTTGTTTATAGGCAAATAGCCTGATCAGCCATAGTTAGCTATGATTAAGCCTCACTTAAAACAACACTTTCTTAGTTTTCTTTTTATAAAAGTACATAATTTTCCTGGAAATTCCCCTACACCTATATTTTTATTCAACAGCAGAATAATGTAATTTCTGCTGCTGGATTTATGCAAATTATGAGCATTCTGTAAAGCAGCACAACAGCTAACTGCAATAATATGCTCTGTGCAGGAGACCTTAAAGACTGCTGGTGCATAACCTCCTTTCTCTAAAGGGTCAGCAAAGCCCAAGGCTGAATTATTTTCACTAATTCAAATGAACAAAGAAGTTAACTATATAAAATATCATGTAATAATACTCTAGTTATGTACTTTAATCCCAAATACCAATATACAATAAATAACATCGATGAACCTCACAATATGTAAGGCGAATGTATATTAGAAATATATCAGGACTCAAATATATCTTTTCTTACATTATTTATTTATTTAATTTACTTATGAACTGCTTTAATATTTTGTTAAAGTCCTGAAGTGGTATAAAAGAAAAGGAAAGGAAAGCACACGAGATATACTAAAACAATATTAAATACAATCCTATGGCTTCACATTGACCAGTAATTTATATTTGACCAATATCTCTGAAAATGCTTAGGTGAACGAAATAGCTTTTAGCATGCACCCAAAACATTAAGTAATAAATGTATGCCGTATTTCCAAGGGGAGAGTATGCCACATAACTTGTGCCACCACCAGGGCTGCTGAAAGGTGGTTACTGGGGGTACTAATGTAACAAGCCCGCAGATCTTCCTTCCTTTCTCTAACCCCACTAGAAACAAAGTTATGAAGCAAAATGTGAACATCCCCTTCTAGGCCATTTTAGCAAGGTGAGCCAGCCTGACTGTTCCTACTTTTTTTAGCCAATGAGTGAAGTCAGAGCGGTAAGTAGAAGCAATGATTGACGAGTGTATTGTGCCCACTTGGTGAAGTGAACCTCTGGGATCCTAAAGAACTGCTATTTCCCCCTCCCTTTAGCACACCTTTCCTGCTTCTCTCTCATTTTGTAGTCCTTGGAATCTCTATCGTCTTCCTTTCCTTAGGAATGAGGATGCACCTTTCCTGTGGTGCATTCTTCTGAGATCAGGTACTCCCTAAAAGTTATTTTCTGCAAATACCACTACACAATACATATGGGTGGATGTTAAAAAATCACAGACACGCCCCAAAAAGGCAAATGCAAAATATGAAAACTTTTCAAGGAGGCTATTTTCAAGGAGATTTTATTACAGGGGTGGCCACTGGTTTATTCCACTCCACTTGTCTAAGACACTTGCCTATATAATCTTAAACAAATTTTGTCCTCTTTTGCAAGGGGGGCAGAGCACCCAATCCAAACACAGTGTACAGAGCCCAGAAAATCCTGTTGGCACCCCTGGTAGTTAAACTGCACCATAGTGCTATACTGCCAGGTTCATCTGTGCTATTTGTTGTATATTCTGGATTAGGATATATTTATTTTTAATTTATTTTAATGTGTTTATTTGTTCATTTATGCTGGTTTATCGTTAAGGCTAGATCATTTGTTTGGTTTGTTCATTTGGTCTTTTCTAGTACACAGAAGAAATAAATAAGGATTTATTTACTGACCTAGGATGCCAGTTCTACACATTTTTTGTTACTTTCTGCTTTTGAGTGTTGTTCCCCACTTTAAACTTCTGGGGATATGTCAGATTAAAAATCGAAAGAAACAAATAAATGCACAATTATTTTGTCCCAGAATCAGATCACAATGAAAATAACAAAGACAGCAAGAAAATGATTCATTCTGCTTTGGTTTTTCTTTCTTTCTTTACAAGCCCAATACTGCAAAAAATGTATTTAATAATCTTTAGACCCTTATGCATTTCTGAATCTTCCACAAGCTTTCATAAAAACAGCCTCAATATACCTTGGCACAATATACAGCCGAGTAGCAATAAAATACAAATTTTCTGAAGTGCTGGCATTTGAGAAAAATGTCACAGTTTCCCAATCTTATCCAAGCTGATAAGTCTTCAGGATGTGTTTCCTATTAGAAAATGATTTTTTTCTAGTGGTCTTCCTGCTGAGTCATGACAACTTGGATTGGTCATTTTCATGAAACCCACTATAGATTTCAAGCTCCCACAGAGTCCTAAACATGTTATGCTCTTCCTTCCTTTCATTTTTTATATATAAAAAAATGGTACTTGAGTTGAAGGAAAGACAGAAAGGAAAGCTTCAAGAGAAATACACAAGAGTTTCTGTTGTGCTTTATTTCTATTTTTGTTTTCATATACAGTGGTGCCTCGCAAGACGAAATTAATTCGTTCAGCGAGTTTTTTCATTTTGCGAATTTTTCGTCTTGCGAAGCACGGTTTCCCATAGGAATGCATTGAAAACAAACTTGCAAGACGTTTTCGTCTTGCGAAGCAAGCCCATAGGGAAATTCGTCTTGCGAAGCAACTCAAAAAACCAAAAACCCTTTCGTCTTGCGAGTTTTTCGTCTTGCGAGGTACCACTGTATAGGCAATGATAATAACAGGCAGTCACCAATGCAGCTAAAATGCTTGCCTGCAGTGAATCCTTCCAATGGTTACCAGCGAGGGCATAAATTCATCTTCAGTCGTCCAGTTGTGGCACCAACACACAAGAAAACCGATTCACCATTCAGCAGGGGTTGGGTAGCAAGTATGGCTGATCCTGGGCGGTTGTACATAAAATGCTGCTTGGTCCTAAGGAGGCTTAGATTATTAGGATGAGGCTGAAGGCCAAATAATAGATCTGAAAAATCTACACCCAACATTGATCATTTATGTAGCACAGGGTCACCAACAAGGTACCAGCAGGCTTTCCTTCAGCACTTGTGAAACGTCTGTTGGACTACACCGAAAATCTGTAGGACTGAGCTGAACTTTAGTCATGTTTGATTGCCACGTTCTCTGTTGGGGCATAATGGTTAATGTCTGTGCATTGCTTAATAATAATAATAATAATAATAATAATAATAATAATAATAATAATTTATTATTATTTCCCCAGCCACTCTGGGCGGCTTCCAGCAGAATATTAAAATACAATGATTCATCCAGTATTAAAAGCTTCCTTAAACAGGGCTGCCTTCAGATGTCTTCTAAAGGTCCGATAGTTGTTTATTTCTTTGACATCTGATGGGAGGGCGTTCCACAGGGCAGGTGCCACTACCGAGAAGGCCCTCTGCCTGGTTCCCTGTAACTTCGCTTCTCACAGTGAGGGAACCGCCATGAGGCCCTTGGTGCTGGACCTCAGTGTCCGAGGGGAGTGAAATCTAGCAGAACATTCTGGTATATTGATGAAAAAACCACCATTCCACAGCACAATAAGTAACGCAGTGTAAAAGGAACTTTAGAAAGCAGGACAGAAGGGCTGGCTGTCATTCACTCACCTGTTTATTGGGATGCTTGGGATGCAGCTAGGCTGCCTGCCTGCTTTCAAAATGGCGCCCTAATGATGTCCTTGGGAGCCATGTTATTGCTGCTCCTAGAGGTCATTTTCAAGACAGGCAGCCCAGCTGTGTTCAGAGTGCACCACAAGTCCAAGAGCTTGGGTTAAAAGAGCAAAAAGGCAGGTAATTAAAATAAATATAAAAAGTAGGATAGTGAGGTGATGATGCCCAGCTCTGTGGGACCATAGACCTCTACCTTAGCATCCACACCTAGCAGGGCCACTGCTGCAGGGAGGGTGGCAGGAAGGCAAATGGGCAGCAGGTCAGTACTTGGGTCCCTTTGAGACCTGGGATCCGGGCAATAGTACCCCCTGCATTTGCTTGCTCGTGGCCCTGCTTGGGAGTAAGTCCCACTGAACTTAGTGGGACTTATGCTTGAGTAAAAGTGCATAAGAATCCTACAAATTTAGTCTTGGTAACAGCAACTGACATTCCTGAGCATACCTAGACTCCAAACTTTCAGAATTACAAGCTATGAAGGTTCTTCCTCCCCCACTCCCAACTAGTATTCCGTCTATAAAAAATGAATGACTTAGCCCAACAGACAGTCATAACTCATGAGCGAAAGAGATGTGATCAACTTTTCATAGTTACTTCTGTATTCAACAGGTTTCTTAAGAAGAAATATTGGTTCCATTTGCCATTAAGCATTACTCAGAGCTTCATTTGGCTGGCCGATTTAAAAAGGTTTAGCATATTCAACACTCAGGCAGTTAGGGTTTCGGGAAGGCCTCAACATAATGTCATTAAATGTTCAACAATGACTTGAAAATAAGTAGCTTTTGGAAGTTATATGTCTTTGAAGTCTCATTAATTAGTCATATCATCGGGAATGTATGGCTAAAGTAAATTACAGTGTTTAAAATATCTACTCTTTCAATGTGAAAAATGAAAGAATCCAGCTACCTTGTCTTTATACTAATGAAGATATTATTAATTGGTTTAGCAAAAACATAGATCTAACCATAATGTGCAACAGTTATTAAAGATAATTAACTACAGATCATTGGTTTGAAACATCTAGTCCAAAATGATTTCTGAAGGGCACATTATTCTATGAGATAAAATAATTAAATTTCTAACTGCTGCATAAGACAACTGTGGCATATCTAGTGTTTTAATTTCTTTTGTTCTACTCACATGGCACTCTTCTGTTTTAGATGTTGAAAATGCTACTAGTGTTTAACTATGAACAGCCTCTGTAAGTGTGTAAGACTGAAATGTTTTATGTTGGAGGAGAAATGACTGAAAGAAAGGGATTAAAAATGACAGCCCTACTAATAAAACCACACACAGAGAGAGACAGACAGCTACATATTTTCTTATGAGAAAGGAAAGCAGGTTAAGAAGAGGGTTGGGCACATTCTTGTTTTAAAATATTCAGAATACAAAATGGCCACACTGATTGTATCTAAGCAAACGTATTCCAAGGAGAAAAAATACCCACAAGTATAAACTTTGCTAAATATTTGCAGATTGAAAGGTAGTGGAATTGTATACTGGCATCCAAAATAAAATTAAGGAAGTGACCAAGGCATTAAAACCAAAAGAAATTTATATCAACAATACATTTTAAGGCCTAAGTTTGTAAATAAATATCCACCGACCACCACCACGCTCCATAATAGATTTTTAAAAAATATAGATTGTAAATAAAAAAGCTGGTCTGTATTAATGAAATGACACAATGCGTAGACATAATTTGGCTGGGGAAGTAATTGATTTCAAGGCAAGATTTCCACTTCATGGCCCAGATCCAGAGCAACCCTTCATGTGAACACATGGAATATTACAGGGAGAAAAGAGCCTGAAGAGGTTTAGAATAGGAAAAGCAAGTGCAAATATCAAGCATATTGAGCTGTACTTCCAGAAGCCATTCCTACTGAACATTTCCTTAATAAGCAGCTAGTAATGGTATGAAAAGCAAGAAGTGGCCACTCCTACACAGTGCTATAATAAGGCGAGAAGAAAATTAAAGATAGAACGGCCTGCCTAGTAACAAGCTTCTGTACATGGGCTTCAATGCACTATTTCACATGGGGATTGCTGCGTGGTTTTACTGGAATAGGAGCAGGGCGAGATTAAGACATGACAAGGCCCTAAGTAACGTCTTGATTAAGAGGCCCCATAGCATTTTTAAATTAAAAATTAAAAAATGTGTACTATTCCAATAGAACGGACAATAAAAATAGAAATAACAAACTGTTGTATATATACATAGGCAAGGATGCAACTAAAAAGAACCACCTGAATAAAACATATATCTTTCAATTGACCTATCTGCATATGAAATACCTTTAAATTCAGTAATTTTTCACCTTTAGAGGCCCCTCATAATCTGAGTCCCTAGCTGAAGCTCACTTACCTTGTGCATACCTTAAGAGGTGGGGAGTTCACATGCACCGTCCATTTCAATGGTACAATGAAGATGGCTGCCAGTAGTGAGCCCACTCCAGGTGTTCTCTGTGAATGGGTGAAGAGGGCAGCTGGGTCACACATGCAGACCCCACCCTTCTGCATTCCCATCCCTGCTGTAGACCTTCCTGCTCGATGCAGAAAGTTTGGGGTAGAAAAGGGGTGGCTGGCGTGTGATGGGGCCCGTGTACTGCAATGAGAATTGCCTGTGCAGGCAGAATACTTGAACAAGGCTGTGAGTCTTCTTTTACATCATATGCAAACAGCAGTCACTGGGCCAACCCTTATTTTCCATCATTTTTGGCCTTGTTAGGTCACACACAGAGAGAATATAGATCAGGGATGGGGAACACTTTTCTGCCTGAAGACCACATTCCTTTTTATGCAACCTTCCTAGGCCTATAAATTGGGTTGGGCAACAAATATAAATTTTAGTTATGTGCAGTAGGCTAGTTTCGACACATACTTGAATATAGCAGAAATTTAGCACTCATTTCGGTGATGATTGCATCCAGAACAAAAACCCATGTGCCACCCTGTGGACCTGGAAAATCACAGGAGTTTTGCACTGTAATTTTTCAGTGGTTTGACGGATCACTCTGCTGCTCCTCACATGACAAAACTTAATGAGGAATTATTGTGCACAATTCTTTTCTGCTGTTTTCATGGGTGCAACATGGTGGAAGGGAAGTGTGTGTGTGCATAAAGAGAGGGGGGAAGTGTCCCATGATGCTCACTGTTGTGTCACACCACACCCACTGATGTGAATGAAATTTAGTGTGACATAGCAGTATATCAGTCAAAAAGCCTCAGTTCCGACAGGTAAATGCAGTGTGACAGGAACATTAGAAACCAGGACAGAACTCTAGAGTCAACAGCTAGCAAAACTAATGCAGTAATCCCCACATTTGAATGCACACTTAGGCTGGATCTAGACACATCAAAAAAGTGTTTCAGGAAAATGCGTTCTAAAATTCATAAAGGGAAATCACGTTGGTGAAAAACTGGACTCCACAGCGCCATGTGGTGTCACAGTGTTATAACACATATAAAGCGCTTTTTCTTTACCAGTGTAGCTGAGTCCTTAGCTGGATTCAAATTCATTTGAAAAAATATGATGTCTCAGCCATACTTGGGGAAGATCAAACTGTTAACCGCACCCACACTTTGCTCTACAAACCCCTAATGTGGACTCATGCTTCAATCGCTGCTCTGCATAGGTAAAGAAGCCCCATACATCAGAAATGCAGCAAATAGATTTTGCCATACTTTCCCATGTATAAGACTAGGTTTTTTTCTTAGAAATTATGCTAAAAAGTGGGTGTTGTCTTATACATGGATCGTGCATAGGGTGGACATTTGATTGGTTGCTGCCGTGGCTGTTGTCAAGGGCTGGTGTTGATTGGCTGACGCTGCGGCAATTGGCCAGGCGATTGGCCGGCGAGGGGACTGACAAGAGGCAGATTTTGCGACACGTGTGGGTGAGCGATTTTCGGCAATCCCCCCTAAAAAAAGCTCAACAACCCTCGGCAATCCCCCTCTTAGTTTCTTAAATTAGAGTCCCCCCCTAAATAGGGGGCGTCATATACCGTACACAGAAAAATACGGTAATTTGAAAAGTTATTCTCATCATTTTATTTAGACCAAAAGAAGGAAAAGAAAGTACTTAGCCAACTGTTAACCTCCGGCTTCAGTCTGATTATTCTCTCCTCTATGACCACAAGCCTCCAGGTCACTTGGTAACCTTCCAACGTGAACTCCAAGAGGCCTGCCTCAGCTGCTGCTCTCTTGTTTATATGGCTCCCTGGCATGAAGTAAATATGAGCCATTTGAGTTCTCTCAATATGCCAGATGATGTACACACTGGTGCATCTGAAAAATTCATTGCAGGGGAAAAATATGATTCATATAAGTAGGGAACGGGCCTCTGCTGGGCCTTCACTGCCTAACCCTCACTGCCATTTTGCTTTCTGTGTGAGACGTAGGTTTGCTGCTTCAATCTCACCCTGGAAAGAAGGGATGCTCAAGAGGAGGACTCAGAAAAAAAGGAAATTTGTGACATTTTAAAGCTGAGTGGTAGAGCACTTTGGAGTGAAACGTTTGATCCAGTGGGCCAGGGAGCAGAAAAGACTTTTTATGTATGTGACGACGGCAGCATGGATGCTCTTAGCCCAGAGATGGAAAGAAGATAAAGTCCCTACCAGAAAAGAATGGCAAATTAAACTCTTGGACTATGCCGAAATGGCAAAATTGACTGGAAAGCTCAGGAACCAAGAAGACCAAAACTTCAATAAGGAATGGGAAAAATGTATAATTTATATTGGAGACCACTGTAAACAGATGAAAACATTAGCAGGGTTGCAATAACACTTGTAATGTAACAAGTACTATGGAGATAATGGAGTTATTATAAAAAAACATGGATTACTGAAAAAGATGCAGTAGAAAATATTTAACAACAAAACCCATGGAGGGGAAGTTCAGAGATTCGGGGGAATCTTTTAATTGTGGATGTGTGTTATGATATTTTTTATAATTTTATCTTTGTAAAATCAAAGAAAAATTATTTCTACTCCCTCCCCTCAACCCCTGCAGGTCAACATTGATAGGTGGGTGTGACCACTCCTTGGTCAAATATATGATGTCATGCAGTACACACAAAGAAATCACTATGTGAAAAAGCCCTCGCATTGTTTTGGATTTGAAGCAGCCACTATGGGAACCCATGTGCTTGTAATTACCTCCCAGAATACCTGTGCGATTTCACTCAATTCCCCTCTCAAAACAGACATTTTGCCCTAAGCCTTGGCCACCTTGTCTTTATGCTTAGCCCCCTTCCCCTCTGAAAGTTCTTTGGTTTTGTAACCAACACCCACCCAAAGATTTATCTGCTAGGGATGTTTTTACCGCCTCTAAAGTTCTTTTGCCGACAAAGGTCCGTATAGTTAAAGCTATGATGTATGGAAGTGAGAGCTGGACCATAAAGAAGGCTGATCGCCGAAGAATTGATGCTTTTGAATTATGGTGCTGGAGGAGACTCGAGAGTCCCATGGACTGCAAGAAGATCTAACCTCTCCATTCTGAAGGAAATCAGCCCTGAGTGCTCACTGGAAGGACAGATCCTGAAACTGAGGCTCCAATGCTTTGGCCACCTCATGAGAAGAGAAGACTCCCTGGAAAAGACCCTGATGTTGGGAAAGATGGAGGGCACAAGGAGAAGGGGATGGCAGAGGACGAGATCGAGCAATCTTAGTAAAACAGATGTTAAAAAACCTGAAGGGGATCTTTGTCTGGTACCAGAGCTGGGGTGCCATCACTTGAAATGTTTTCCCCCCTAATAACCACCCACCAAATCTCAGATGGCACGGGATCATGGGGAAGATCCTATGTCGATGATCCTAAGTGCAGGCAGGGCTATATAGAAACAGTTGATCCTTCAAGTACCTGACTTCGAGACCTGAAGGACTTTAAAAGTCAGGACCACCACTTTAAACTGGGCCCAGAACTGACTGCTGAATTGATAAGTGTCTGAACTGGGCTTAAACTTTAGCACCTGGATGAGCCTATAATGACTGTTAGTGTATGTGCCACTCAAATCTGCACCATTTTAACAGACAGCCTCTTACGTTCCCTATGAAAAAAAAAATCCCATCCTCAAACAATTATGAAGAAAAGGTCTGAGCTCAAGGCTCTGTATTTTCAATTAATGGTTTTGTATGTGTGATATTTGCAGTACTACTTTTCTTTTTTCTTTTCTTTTTTTTTAAACCCCTCTAATCAGCACGGGTAAGAAGAATGCAGGAGTAAAGATTTAATATAGACGCTCTCTCAAGTGCAAATTTGGTTGTCAACGTTGTTTACATTTACCAAACGCTGAAATTTTAAAAAAGTGTATGCTTTGATTATGTTTCACGTGGGGGTGGGGGAAGGGCTCCTCAGGCAATCCTAAATGTTACAACCAACTAACATTTCATCTTTATCGTTTCCAAATAACAAGTTAAAATTAACTGCTTCATCTTCATACAGCTCACTCCTTGAGTAGCTTAAACTTACTTTTAACTGTTACATGCCAACAAAACAGGTTGCTTAATTGATTTGACCTTTCACAGTATTTTTTAATTTTCAATCTTAGTTTCATTGTTCCATCTGGCGCTTTAAAACGACATCTGGTTAACTGTACTTAACCAGCTGATCACTGTACAGTTATTTTTAAATGTAATGTATGCTTAAACAGATGTTATTTTTATAGATGCAGATCTAAACTGCACTTGTATACGTGCAATGTCTGCATAAGCTCTTTCTGCAACTCCAATGTTGACACCCAAAATTATAAGCCAGGATACTTATGAACTCTACTATTACATTACTGCACGTGGGCTGTTTTTTTTGTGGGGTTTTTTTTTGCAGCCTGTTAGGTAAACATCAATTCAGTTATTTTCTCTCTCTTTGGTGCACATAAATAAAACATTAGCATTTAGCTGATAAAGAGAAGTACATTTATACATACAACTGCTGTCAACAAGAAAAAAAAACACCAAGAATTTATGGAACAAATAGTGAGAGCAATGTGTGTGTGTGTATGTGTGTGTGTGTGTGTGTGATCTGTCCAGAAATCCAACAAAGCAACTTTGTGTATCTGAGTGGAGCTTCACCTTTGCTGGCTATGAAAACAGCAAAGAGCCTTGTGCATGAAACCAGGCTTGCTGTATCCATCTGAGGATGAAACCCTGCATATTATGCAGTCGGTTTATAGGTCAGGTGAAGTTTTCAAGTGCAACAACATCCATAAACATATTGTTGCATCTATATGATATACATATTAGGCACGTACAAGTCTGTCGCTTCTTTTGCTCTGTTTCGCATTTGTTTGCTTGTGGTTTCGTTCCCTTCCCCACCAACTGTAATTTGTAATTTGACTTTATGTTTGTTAAATCCTGCCAATATGCTTCTCTCCCCGCCCCCCAGGAATTATTATGCAGAATACTGCATTTTAAGATTCATTTTACAATGCAGGTGACAAAGATTGCATTTGGGCTTCTCCTTATACCTTTTCCATTCTTTCTGTCTGTCTATCCCTGGAGAGCTGCTGCTGGTCTGTGTAGATGGACCGGTAGGCTAGCTCAGTATAAGTCACAGAACCATAGAATCAGAGAGTTGGAAGGGACCACAAGGGTCATCTAGTCCAACCCCCTGCAATGCAATGTTTTGTGGGGCTCAAACACACAACCCTGAGATTAAGAGTCTCATGCTCTACGAACTGAGCTTCCAATGCTCCTATTGTCTTCTGTGAGAAACACTATACTTTGTATGTGAGCATCCTTATTGTCCCAGCAGTTTAATGTCTGGATTATTCCTTTCTTTCCTGAACTGTTTTGGCCGGTTCATTGAGATGAGAATGAAAAGTGTCTGCTGCTTTGTCACAGATGTCCTTGTGTCTAAGCATGCTTTTATGCAGTGATGGAAACAATGTCTTCTACTGTACTTTAAAGAGATGGGGCTATGTTGCTGCATTTAAAAAATGGCAAAAGCCAGCAGAGAAGCAGCGACCATATATTCAACTACATCCTTGCACTGGTAAAAGGACTTCCCCTGCTCTCGTCCCCCCACACTTTCCCTAATTCTGTTCCTGAGAGTTGGAGGAACGCCCAGAATTTTTTTAGGGGATGTACAGGAGCAGGACAAGGGGCCCAGTCCCACCACGCAAGCAGAAGTTGTTCCACTTGTGCAAGGATTTCCTTAGCACCACATTGAACACAACCCTGAATGCATTCAATTTGTGCTTGGACAGACTCGCTCATCGAGACTGGGGACCCTGCAAAAAAGCAGACTTCCCTGTGTACACATAATTGAAAAGTTATAGCCAGAAGAGTTGTCCTGTTTGTGCAATACCTTCTGCCGGTCCAATGGGACTTCCACTCCCACTCATCTCCATATGCCCTCATCTATTCCAAGCGTTCCACCAAATCTTTGGAACAGATATTTGGGAAAGGTTGCACAGGGAAAGAAAAAGAAAAGGAAGTCTCATTGAGCAGGCAGAATCCCTTTCACTAGTGAGACAACTTTATTGTATACAAGTGTAAGAGTGTATAGCTGTATGTGCTCTGAACACTATATACACAGCCAAGTATGCTGTTATAGTTGCATTTATTATTATTATTATTATTATTATTATTATTATTATTATTATTAATAATAATAATAATAATATTTCATGTGTCTTCCTCCCTTCCTGCGAGGGTATAAGACCTTTAATTTATTCAGGTACATAAATCCAAAATCCAGAGTTTATCTCCTAGGTTTATTGCAGAGACTAGTTCTATACATATTAAACTTCTTAAAAGTTTGGAGAGGTTAATGGACTATGTGGCGTACTGTACATCCTGTCAGATTAAATTCTTTATTTAACAGGATGAAATATTTTAAGTTTAACATAATATACAAGGCCACAGAAGTACGTTACACAAAGGAAGTGGCCGCAGTCTTTGAGGGCTTTTTTTTTTTTTTTTGCCTAGAACTTTAAAGCATCATTCTCAAGGTTAAAAATTGCTGTTATACATAATACCTCAGTAATTGATAGACATTTTCTCTCTCCAGAGTCCATTTTCTGTGAAAAACACCACATAACATCTGTTCATAAACAGTCCTTCTGTGAGAACACTGACACAGGTCTTAGGCTTCTCCCGGCTCAATTCCCCTGCCATACACAGATGGCATGGCGTATTTATACAGCTGAATTCCTTGTAATATGAGCCTGGCTATATCTTCAGGTAGGACCATAGGCAAATGTGCTTAAGCTGTTCCCACCTTCCTACATCAAGACTGACACAAAGACAAATTGTAGTATCACACCGTTATGTAAGGTTGGCTTCCAAATCACCTTCAGAAATCAGCACATAATTCTACAGAGACAATGGCATTGATTGAGATAACAAGACCTCCGTGTCTCACTTTAATATACTGTGTGATTGAACACACAAGGCTATTCAGAAAGACTACATTGTATGCCTTTGCCCTTGTAAGGAATTCCAGTTTAATAGTCAAAATTAGCATTCAGTTTAAAAACAAACTAAGAGCTACCAAAAAAAAGAGGGGGCGAAACGGCATACAATAAGTGAAAGAAGAGGTAACAAATAGCCAGCCTGGGGTAAAATGTGACAGATGTGAGTAGCCGTGGCATGTTATTACAGTCAAACTCGACAAATGCAAGATTCTCATAGGTGAAGGGTTTTAATACGTATAAAAGTGGAAGGACCTCAGACAGGTAAGCTGTTGATTGTTTATTGACTGCTAGACTGGTAAAGAAAATGGGATTTATATGTGTTGTATGTGTGATATACATTTTTTATTATTATTATTATTATTATTATTATTATTATTATTATTATTATTTTATTATTGTTGTTGTTGTTGTTGTTGTTGATGTTGTTGTTGTTGTTGTTACCCTGTCCATCTGACTGGGCCTCCCCAGCCACTCTGGACAGCTCCCAACAGAATATTAAAAGCACGATAAAACATCAAACATTAAAAACTTCCCTAAACAGGACTGCCTTCAGAAGTCTTTTAAAAGTCAGATAGTTGTTGACATCTGATGGGAGGGTGTTCCACAGGGCAGGCACCACCACTGAGAAGGCCCTCTGCCTGGTTCCCTGCAACCTCACTTCTCCCAGGGAGGGAACTGCCAGAAGGCCCTCGGAGCTGGACCTCAGTGTCCGGGCTGAATGATAGGGGTGGAGACGCTCCTTCAGGTATACTGGGCCAAGGCCATTGTGCCAGCAGATGGCGTCGTGGAGTCCCGTTTTACTCTCCCTGTTTTCCCTGTTTAAATGTACAACGCTTTAAACTGAAAAGCCTCTTTGATGTGTCTAGATCCAGCCTCTGTGTGTATGTGGAGGTGTAGTTTGCTTGTAAGAACCTGTGTGTGTTTTCGTTCAATCCCGGTGGGTTGGCCCAAAAGAGTTTGGTGAACAGCCAACCTTGCTGGTTGGCGGGGGGTGGGGGTGGGCACCCAGGGAATGGAGAAAGACGGCAGGCACCACTGTGTCTCCAGAGATACCTGCATGGGAATGGTCACCTTTCTGGCTGGCCACATGGTGGCACAGCTGCTGCTGGTGGTGAGGTATATACAGAAAATCCCACATGCGCCTCTACAGGAGAAAAGTGTAACAACAATAAAACAGTAATACCTCTGGTTACGCACTGTCCTCCTTGTGAACACTTTGGGTAATGAGCTCCGCTAACCCGGAAGTAGGTGCTGCTGGAAGCCAACTTTGCCCCAGGATGCGAGTGGAAGTTTCGCGCCAGAGGCACACGTGCAGCAGGAGTCCCCATTAGCGAAAGCACGCCTCATGTTAAGAATGGTTTCAGGATAAGAACGGACATCCGTAACGAATTAAGTTCATAATCAGAGGTACCACTGTAATGTAATTAAGAATTTGCTGCCCTTTTAAGACACTCCAAATGTGGTGTAGAGCCAGTGTGGTGTAGTGGTTAAGAGCAGTAGACTTGTAATCTGGTGAACCGGGTTCACATCTCCGCTCCTCCACATGCAGCTGCTGGGTGACCTTGGGCTAGTCACACTTCTCTGAAGTCTCTCAGCCTCACTCACCTCACAGAGTGTTTTTAGTGGGGGAGGAAGGGAAAGGAGAATGTTAGCCGCATTGAGACTCCTTCGGGTAGTGATAAAGCGGGATATCAAATCCAAACTCTTCTTCTTCTTCTTCTTCTTCAAATTAGCTGCCCGAGGCAGCCACCTCACTCTGCCTAATGGTAGGGCTGGTGCTGGTAGGAGAGCCCATCACTCAGTGAGAGAGCAATGCTTTTCCTGCAGAAGGTCCCATGTCAATTCTGCAGCATCTCCAGTCAAAGGATCCCCGTTAGCATGCCTGTGCCTGAGACACTGGAGAACTCCCCTCTCAGGCTTTACCAAACTTAATGGATCTGTAGTCTGATTTGTTAACAACACAGTTAATATATTTTCTATCCCAAAATAATTTCTCAATCTGACAATTATTTTTTTGAAAGACAACAGCAATATCATAAGCAGCTCTTATTTCCCATCATTTAATTACTTGACTCAAATGGGGGTTTCAAATTGTTTCGACATACATTATGTTTCTTGTACACCTGTTGAAGTTCCTTTTTTTTAAAAAAAATACAAACCAACATTTTATTTGAAGGGCACATCTTTGATTTCTCCATTAACATTTGGTCATTATAACACTTTGTTCTGTTTATTGGTACATTTTTTAATCATCATGTTTTCATGTGGTTTATAGTCAGTGTTTAGTTTTGCTTTCTATATGTTTAGGTAAAGATGTGCTAAGCAAAATAGGTGACTGGTATTTCCTCCGCACCTTGAACAGCAAAATGATCCTGAGTTCCCTTTTAAGCTGACCTCTTGGGGTACTTCCAGACGGTCACTATTTTCAGGTGGGATTCATACACATACCAGCAAATCCAGGTTGCACAGTTAAATTTGCCCAGCAAACCTGCTTCCCCAATGACTTTTTGCAATAAGAAAAGTGATAGGGAAATGCAGTTTAATGTGTGGGATAACGTTTGATTGACAAAGCACCACCTAACCTCCTTGCATACCTACCTAATTTGCTGTTTCAGAGACATGTGGCTTTTGAAGGAAGTCTGTGTTTCGGCTCCCATATTTTTTCAGAAAATGGGAATTAGGTCAGTTCACCTTTAAATGCAAACCGAACCGAATTTCTCCATCATCCCTAGTGCCCTTTCGTCTGCGAAGTTCTAACCTTTGCATGTTCAGGCATACGTTTGAGGTGGGCTACTGCTATCAATATATCCAGTCTCTCTTGTTTTAGATGCAAGAATCATGATTCCCACTAAGAAAGCTGGTCCAGTAAGAGACATCACTTGACAAATTTTGTATGATAATTATATCATATAATATTACTGATGAACAAAAGCTGATGTCTGAGGGAAACTTTGCCTTGATGGAACATGATAATTATAGAAAAATACACTGTATATAGGTTAGTGCAGAAAACAAATGTTTTCAAAACTAAAATCTCAGCCTAACTTCTGGCAGCGCTTTCTCGGAGTTCATTCCCAGAGTCAACTTTACTGACTCAGAGTACGTATGTCCCCATAGCTCTAATGACTGGGGAGTTAATTTGTGCTAAAGAAGATATTTGTTTTATATTTACCTAATGATTGGCTCCCCCCAACATTACTGAATAACATAGAGAACTTCATAAGCTATTAAAATCAAAACTAGATATCTAAAACTATAAAGGGAGTTGTAGCACTCAGTGATTTTCATTGATTTCAATGGATTTTTTTGTTGTTGGCATCTGTCTGTCTCAAGAGACAATGGAGTGTGCCTCTAGGGGTGAAGTCAAACCAATGCATTTAGCAGCACTGAAGTGATCTCCCTGGGGCGCAAGCCTGGGCAGTGTGTATGGAGGTCCTGGGCTGCCCAGATGACAAGACCCATCTCTTGGCCTCACTGATGTGGTCCAAAGGAAAGCAGAGCAATACATTTGGGACTAGCTTTCCTGCAAGAGTTTCTGGAAGGAGGCATACAAGGCACCAACCAACCGTCTTAGGGACTCCAATCTGGATTTGTGTAGAGTTTGCTCCTTAGCCCCCACCCCACCCCAAGATATCTCGCAAGGCAGTGGAGAATTTCAATGGATATATTCTGAATATCACCCTTGGTTTGGATCTCAGTAACTTGTGAAGAGGTTTTGTAGGCTGCAGCTCAACTGAGGCCCAGCCGATGCCTTATTGGAATTGAGTTTATTGAATGACATTTTGGCATTTTTATTTTCAAATTTGACTTATTTTGGTAAGAATTTTGCAATTAGAAAATGTTCTGATTTTTTTGGCTACCATTTCAAAGAACAATTTAAAATGTAGTACAATTCATATCTTCTTTTATTTTGTCTTCCTCCTTTCCCCTCATTCTCACAAAATTTCACTCAGCCTACAATTTCTTGCCCTTCACTTATTCCCCTTGCACTTCTGCCTTACTGCCAATTCCCTCCCAATCTTCCCAACCACCATTATTACAAATGTAATGCATGTTTGAACACAAGATGAGAATCCGTGTCTTGAATATGTATTTTATGTTTTAAGGGGGATTCCAAGAATGATGTGAAAGGCTAGATTTAAATTGCAACTGAAAGGTGCAAACATAACATAGGCATCACTCCCCATTTTAAAACAGGTTGCAGCCCAAGTAAAAGCACTTGTCAGCATCTACAAAACAGTGGACCAGGAACGCAGTGCATTCATGACACACCATAAAAGTCTCTGCCCTCCCCCCACCCCTGCCCCAAAACAATTTGTTTTCTCCACTGAGGCAGAAAGAACCCAAACTGAACATAGGCTATCCAATGGGCAGTAATGCTTTTCAATCACCAGATCAAATAAGTTATTACAACCAGCATCTAAGGCAATGGCAACTAGCCATTTGGTCATGTGTGCCACAAGGACACACTTTCTTGGCTTCCCACTGCACAGTCAAGACTCTCTCCCTTGCCCCCAGGAAATACGTATCTGACCTGCTGGGTTGATGAGTTTCAGTGGACCAATCTCTTGCTTGAATCTGTTCTTATCTGTAGTCCCTGTTTATGGTTTTATTGTATGTAAATGGGTTTATGTGATTGGTTTTCGCATATATATATTTTTTGGTTAACCTTCCAGGTAGTGGACAGCATTGTGGGGGCAGCTGCATCCACCTGACCTCCTGGCAGTTGTGTCATGGGGGAAAAGAGGGGAAGGGGCGAGGCAGCAGGGAGATCAGGCTGGTCCAAATGCACCAGCAGAACCAATCTGGTTCTCCAGTCTCAGAGTTCCCTAGGCAGAGGGAATAATTGTTAAACTACCTTGATGTCAGGGACCATGCTGCACAGATGAGGAATGGTGGGAGCCTCCCTCCACTCCTGATCAGGAACCTGAATCTTCCCAGGAGCAGAGGGACAGTATAGATTTGGAACAGTGGTTCACAGAGGGACATAGTTCAGAAGACAAAAAGTTGGGAAGAACTGGGTGGTGAACAGCTAGGAGAAGAAGAACCGGGGGAGAGAGAAAGTTCTCCAGTTCTCTGGAAAGTGTCCAGCTGATCAGTCCAAGGTCATGGAAATTAGATAAGGTAGATGCACAGAAGGCACAGTGGTTGCAAGATCAGGTTGAAAGGTGAGGAAGTGACTCGGGTGACTCAGAGGGAAGTGGGTGGAAACCTTAATTGGGAGCACCTTTACTCCAAGAATGGACTCTTTGTTCTTTCACTGTGATCATTACAATCTCTTGAATTGGTAAGAGACTATTTTTGCTTTGTTCTGCTTATCCGTGGCCAAAGGGAGGGAGGAAGCCACTTCCCCGAAGCCTGACACTTGAGAATTGCAACTCTGAAGGTGTATGGGGTCTCCTAACTGTTCATAGCACCCATAACAAACTATGGCTCACATGATTCTTTGCAGGGAGGGAGCTTTGAAGTGTTTTAAATGATATAATACTGCTTTAAATGTATAGTGCAGATGAGACCATAAAATCCCTCTGCTTGCGCCACCTAAGGCACCCATGATCCCCACTTATGATCATTTTTAACAGTGTTAAAATAATTCATCAATTGCACAAGTAATCTGTGCCGTATCTTAAGGATCATTGTTGGGAATGGTAGTTTGTTTTGTTAACTCACTCATAAATGATCTGTGGAAAATTATTACTATTTATTACATTTCTATAAGGAAACATGATACCGACTTTTCAGGGAATGTTGACATTTTCCAAATAGTAACACTGCAAATAGATTGTGCATATTTCTAGAAGAATCTCTCCAACCTGGGTGAGTGTATGAGATAATGGCAGAGCAAAGGTGCATTGGAACAAGTAATCTGAACTTCACAATGACTGACGAGTTCTGAATTGGCTATAAGTACTCAGGTCACAGTATGTTAATTCAGTGTACTGTCTCAGGGGAAAGAGTAAACAAGCTGTTGGGAATTATGAAGAAAAGCAAAAACAAAAGATAAGCACGATGCTCTTATATAAATCCATGATGTGCTGAAATTTAAGAATAAAGTCATCAGGTATGGTCATTCCATTTCAAATGAGATATAGTAGATCTGGAGAAGGTGCAGAAAAAGGCAAGTCAGGTGGTAAGAGTCTTTTAAAAAGAATACTAACAAAGGTTTAAACTATTGGATCAACTGAGACAAAACATTAAAAAAGCTTTATTTGTAAAATTTATTGCATATGGGTATATCCTGCCTTTCCTCCATAGTAGTTAAATACGTACTTCTTCACCCTTTTTACGGTAATTTCCACAACCACCCTATGAGGTAGGCTAACCATAGGTCCAAGCTTCATAGCTGAATGGGAATTTGAACCCAGGTCTCCCCAATCATACTCCAGTGCCCTAACCCCTGCATTTCACTAGTTCTTACTGAAACATAATAATAATAATTTTATTATTTGTATCCCGCATATCTGACTTGGGTTGTCCCAGCCACTCTGGGCAGCTTCCAGCTTATACAAAAACAGTATAAAACATGACACATTTAAAACTTCCTGAAGGGTTCCTTGCAATCATTTCCTGGATCTGAAATCCAAACAGAGCAGTGGCTGGCACTCCGCTTATGCACAAAGGCAATCCCTGTTCCATTATTACTTACTTTGAAGGCTGGCGAACTGAATTCTGGAAAGGAAAATGGGGTCCCGGACTCCTGAGGAGTGTAGTGTCAATTGCTGACTAAAATTAAAGCTCAGATATAATGCTATTAAAATCATGCACTGGGAGAACAGTGTGGGGAGAGTGATTATCATTTGAATTCCCTGTTCTGTCTCTGCGATTTGAATGCAGTCCATCTGCAGCTTCGTTTCAACATTCTATTAAGGGAAGTAGACTGTTGGATGTGATTCCTTGGCTCTCCAGTTGCATAAAAGCTCCTTTTCAGAATCAGGTGAATTTAATATGATCTAGAGGACAAATCCCTCCGTCCTCCCCCCTCTTCACTCTGTCTCCCTCCCTCAGATTATATGTGTGAATAAATTTCCTCGCCAACTTAAGTGTTTTCAGGATCAACCACTTAGCCTGCACGCATTCCAGGACAGGGACCTTGCCTTCACGCTGGTCTCTAATGCACCCCAGCACAATATTAGTGCTATAATAAATAACAATCCCTTAGCATTAGGTGGGCATCTCTCTCGCAATCAATTTCCTGATGTTGCAGGATGGCGGGCCTCCGTGGACTTTGATCCTTCCGAGATTTTATGTTTCTATCATAAGAGAATCATAGCGCATAAGCACATTTTTACTAACGCCATAAGTAAGGTGCCAATATATATTGCCCTGACATAAAAATGAATATTAAAAAGAATGGAGAACCGTTTCGAGACCAGGAGAAAGAATAGAATAGCCACAGTGGCAACCCTTTTCAGGGATCTGAAAAAAGAAAGGAGCCATTACAAAGAGCTTTTTTTGAACCAAAACGAAATCTTTTACACACTGTTTTTTTTAATTCTTGTATCTTCCAGTTATCTCTGCTCTCATTCTACATACACACCCATTGTAATTATATACCACAATCAGATAATTCATTCTGAGTCCCATCCCTAGTATGCTTCTTCATTCATTCCAATGTCGGCAGGTGATGTTCACATGCATTTCTTCCTGCGCAAGGAATGGTCTCCTCCTGTGCAATGACTGGGGATGCTGGCACGGTGCAAGGAATCCATGCGGGCAGCTGACAGCATCAGCCCATGACTTTCTGTACAGGAGTGAGAGGATTTATTTTAGCACCAATGACCAAGGAACAAAATCCAGCGGCTAAACTTGTGCTTAGAACAAAAGCCAAGTAAATAGATGATGACAGGTGACTTTCTGTGCAAAGGTTTTGTCATTGTCATGGGATCTTTATTTTTTGACTCTGCAACCCACACCGTTTACAAGACTCAGTGGTAAAGGCTTTGCAGACAGAAGATCCTAGTTAAGACCCTGGCATTTCCTGTTAAAACAAGCACAGGTTAAAAGGCAGGAATGTTGACCATTGCCTGAGATCTTGTGAGAGCCACTGCTACAAAGCTGAGGTATGTGGACCCATAGTCTGATTCAACAGATCGCAGCTGAACCTTTGTTGTTGTTGTTTAGTCATTTAGTCGTGTCCGAATCTTCATGACCTCGTGGACCAGAGCATGCCAGGCACTCCTGTCTTCCACTGCCTCCCGCAGTTTGCTCAGACTCATGTTAGTAGCTTCGAGAGCACTGTCCAACCATCTTGTCCTCTGTCGTCCCCTTCTCCTTGTGCCCTCAATCTTTCCCAACATCTTTTCCAGGGAGTCTTCTCTTCTCATGAGGTGGCCAAAGTATTGGAGCCTCAGTTTCAGGATCTGGACTTCCAGTGAGCACTCAGGGCTGATTTCCTTCATCATGGCAAAAGAGAAATCAGATCTGAGTCTGCAAATGACTATTCTTGCCTCTGCAAGCATTTGAAATGTGTCTTGTGCCCTTTTTATGTGTCCCTGCCCTTTTTAGAAAAAGTGATTCTTGCATGATGAGAGGTAGAGACTGTTACTGTGAAAAGCTTAAGGAAAAGTGTACCTTTTCCATTGTGTCTATCACTGAAGCGATCAAGATTGAAATAATTAAGCCTGGTTCAAGGACTCCTTTGTTTGGAGATACAGAACAACAATGGAAAATACACACGAGATTGTTTGCAACTTTATATGAACTGATTAGGCACGCTATGGATATTTAGAGGCTTGTTAATGGATAGCTTGAGGGCATTTCTAAAGTACCCGCAGTTCATTTGAACTTCAACAATTGCATTGTGACTGGACAACATTAAAAATGAACCTTGCAGCACGCCCAGCATGGGTAGATATGCTAAATCAATTAGATGCAACAGTGTCTGAAAAGTTTGTTGTCATCTTCTGTGGTGTCTATTACTTCTTATTGTTTTAAATAAAGCAATGACAGCTTGACCACGCCAATATATCAACCACTTGTTTCTCATCCAGTTTTATTTGAGTAGCTGGTGTAAGATGAGCTGGAGGTCAAGGGACAAACTGTAAGAAATTTCTTATGGAAGACTTCATGGTTTTAATGAGACATGTTGCAACTCAGAGATACTATCCATACAGGATAGCAGTATTTGCAACAGATTCTGTCTGCAGAAACTACATTGATTTGCATGTTGCCTTTCCATTACAGTGGTACCTTGGGTTACAGACACTTCAGGTTACAGACGCTTCAGGTTACAGATGCTTCAGGTTACAGACTCCGCTAACCCAGAAATAGTACCTTGGGTTAAGAACTTTGCTTCAGGATGAGAACAGAAATTGCACGGTGGCAGCGGGAGGCCCCATTAGCTAAAGTGGTACCTCAGGTTAAGAACAGTTTCAGGTTAAGAATGGACCTCCGGAACGAATTAAGTTCTTAACCTGAGGTACCACTGTATATCATACCCTTCAACTGTCCTAATAAACTCAGGACATCCCATTTTTTGGGTGTCGTGGTCCTGAAAGATGCACATCTTTTGGGGCTGTGTGAGATTGCGGTGCCCCCCAAAAGTATGTTTGGGGGCACTGCGATCTTGCATGGGTCACGTGACTCACATGGGAGCACATCCTGATTTTCCATGGTGACGTGTTGGAGGGCACAGGAGGCTGAATGGGGCACCTAAAATATAGGAAGGGACAGAAGCAGCAGATCAAGGAGCTAGCACTTTGCTCAAAGTTGCCATCATGGAACAGGGTCTGGGAGTTAGCCTGCCATCCCCAGAGCCCTAGAAAGTAGCAGTCCCATTTCCTTACGCTGTGCACCTTTCTGCCTCCATCCCATAGTGCAAGACGGGAAGACCTGGCTGTTAATATATATTATTTCAAGGTCTAATCAGTATATTTTGCTTCTCTTGTGTGTGAATGTAGTCTAGGAAGTTAACGAAACACGAGTCAACTACCTAAATCCTAAAATATAACAGAGATGTTTATTTTCAAATAATGGAAAAAATTCTTCTCTGCCCGACTTGTAGGAGGAAGCTGTACTCAACATTTCACCATTGTTTATTCTTAAATAACTAATCATCCCTCCTTGATCTTTCAAAAGTTCCTGGCATTTCACTGGTTTACACATTGATTGAATACTGTTCCCAGAACTGCAGGTGGCATGGTGCCAAATGCTGTGATAATCAGTTGTAAGATTTATTCCAGTTGAGAAGTATTATAAACATAAGGATTCATAAGGTTCAGTGTTGAAGATGAATACTAATGCTTTCCTTGAGATGGGTGAAAACCAGTGCACGCTCTCTCTCTCTCTGTCTCTCCCTTTCCGTCTCTCTCTCTCTCTCTCGTTCTTTCTCTCTCTCTCCTTCTCTCTTTTACCTCTGTGAACTTCCAATCTGAGATGATGCTAGTCTTTGCAATCTCCTTCTGCAGATAGAATTCATTTTGAAAGACAACCTCATTAAGCTTGTGTCAGGGGCTCAGGAGCAGAGGCGCAGGGGAGAGAGGAAATGGAGAGCGAAGGGGAAGAATCTGAGGGCAGCGGAGGGCAGAATGACAGTGACCCGAGAGATTCCATGAGCCTCTCCAGTGAATCAGAAGATTCCCAGAAGGGGGCGCCGATGGCCAGGGCAAGGGGGGTCCCAGGGGGGACACACCAGAAACAGGGGGCCAGCGGAGACTCCCAAAGCAGTAGCTGGAAATCAGGGCCAGCTTCCCCACCAGAGCGTAGTGGGGGGGGGGGAAGAGCCCCATAGGTCAGAGTCAGCGTCAGGAGCAGTATAACGGTCAGAAGGAAGGTGGCAGGCTGGGCACGCGCGCCAAGTTCAAATGTACAGGCGCGCGGGACAGCAGAAAGCCCGGATTGGGAACCAGGTCCTAAAGCCCGCCGGAGGGAGGGGGAAGACTCGGGGGAGTCAGCGTCAGAAGAGTCTAGAAAGGGGAAAACCCCGGCGGACAGGCGGACCCAGAGGAAGAGGGAGCAGAGAAAGAGGTGGAGCAAGGCTAGGGTCTTAAACTGGTGTCTGGGGGGGAGGAGACTCAGACGGAGCTTCGGCGGTCTAGGGTTTAAGACGTAGAGCTGCGCTCCATGGCTGTAAATGAGAAACTGAACTTCAATAAAGACTATTTAATATAGCAACGGACTGGCGTTGGTCTTCTGTGAGCTGGGACCTGGGGCAGCTCTGACAGCTTGGTTTGATATATGCATTAATAATTATCAGAAGTTTTTACAAATTAAAATACAGCTTTCCTGCAACATAGGCAGTATTTTTTTTAAAGGATCGTAAGAAAATCCATAGATTAGGTACTCTGTATTGGATCGTTATGTATGTTTTCTACAATTGTTGTTGTTGTTTAGTCGTTTAGTCGTGTCCGACTCTTCGTGACCCCATGGACCAGAGCACGCCAGGCACCTCTGTCCTCCACTACTTACCGCAGTTTGGTCAAACTCATGCTGGTAACCTCGAAAACACTATCCAACCATCTCGTCCTCTGTCGCCCCCTTCTCCTTGTGCCCTCCATCTTTCCCAGCATCAGTGTCTTCTCTAGGGAGTCTTCTCTTCTCATGAGGTGGCCAAAGTACTGGAGCCTCAGCTTCACGATCTGTCCTTCCAGTGAGCACTCAAGTCTGATTTCCTTAAGAATGGATGCGTTTGATCTTCTTGCAGTCCATGGGACTCTCAAGAATCTTCTCCAGCACCATAATTCAAAAGCATCAATTCTTCGGCGATCAGCCTTCTTTATGGTCCAGCTCTCACTTCCATACATCACTACTGGGAAAACCATGGCTTTAACTATACGGACTCTTTTTGGCAAGGTGACGTCTCTACTTCTCAAGATGCTGTCTAGGCCTGTCATTCCCCTTCTCCCAAGAAGCAGGCAAGAAGATGAAAAATCCTATTTTCTACAATAGGATGTATTAATATCCTAGTAGAGGGCTGGAGAGCAGAAATATTCAAAAGCAGAATCAGGGAAGAGAAGTCAGCAAACCAAAGTGAATGGGAGGGGGTTTGGGATTTTCTTTGGATTTTTAATGTATAATGGAAAATATTTCAGAAAATACAAAAAATAAAAACAAAAAACCTCCATTGAGGGAGGGAGTCCTACATTAGCAGCAAAGCACATTTTTGCATGCCTATATCTCAGAGGTGCTGCTACTCAGAACTGAAAACATTCAGGTAGATGGACAACAGTTCAGATTCAGTATAGCTCCTAATATCTTAACAATAAAACTTTCATAGGTTATAGAACCTCAGAGATCACACTGACCAATGTACCCATGACTGTTTAGTGAACAGTATGCTAATATTCTCATTTTCCATTAGTTCAGAGAAGAGAAGCCAGTTTTCTTAACTAACTACAATGCAAGTAATCTGTCTGGAGTATCCTACCTGAAGCCACTTTTAGCTAGATATATGGCATACGGTCTGTTTGAAGGAAATTATTATAATCCACAAGCCCTGGTGAGCTGGTTCTTATGATTCCAGGGCCACATGGAAGTTAATTCTTTGTGATGTAGTCCTATAAGCCTTGGTAACATCCAGAGACCTGAACCAAGTGGCCCAAGCAGTTTCTCTCTAGAGACTCCATGAGGAAGCAGGTTCACACTGCTTTGGTAATATTATTGGAGGGATACAACCACATTGTCGCCCCAGCTGTGTTTTCTGCTTCATTTGAACACCATCAGAATGCAGCCACACTACACTGGGTCCCGTAGTTGTTCTTAATTACTTGGTGTGATTTCTAAGGCAATCTTTGGAAAGCAGGGGATGATATTTTTCTATCCATGTTTGGCCCAGGATAGAAGGCAAGTACCATTACTTGGAGACAAATTGATCTCTCCACCCAACACCCTCAACACACTACAGAAAATCTCATTATGACAAGGTTTGATCTAGTATGCTTAAGTTGTATAAATGGTGTCAGATAATTCAAGAAGATATATGGAAGCATTATGAATCCCTAAGGCTTCTACTTTTACATCTTGATTCTCTCTCTCTCTCTCTCTCTCTCTCTCTCTCTCACACACACACACACACACACACACACACACACACACACACAGAGAGAGAGAGAGAGAGAGAGAGAGAGAGAGAGAGAGACCCCTTTATATATTCTATTGAGCTGAGAGTGGGCTGTTGGTATCGGTGTGAAGAGGATCCACTGCAAAGTGACATATCTGAAAGATAATGCAATACAAAGAAGCACTTTATTTATTTATATATAATTTTTTTAATGCTCATTCACTCATTCACAGGGCAGTGGGGTGATGGCGCCATATTTCATTTTCATTGTCATCCAATCAATGCATTTTATTAATCTAATTTGGCTGAAGTACAATGTGCTGCATCTATTGATGCCATGTCAGTAGTCAGTAATGAAAGGCATCACACTGTACTTAAGAGTTTCACTTAACAATCACCGATCATTATAGCTGAAGATGATGGATATTTTTCAAACGTTCTGCCTTTTCAGCACTGGCTGAGCCCAGTTTATTGCTGTGTTCATGGGAAACTTTGGATAAATTTCCTTTGACAAAGTATTAGCGATAGGAATTGGCAATATATAATACAAAACTACATGTGTGCTTGCTCCAAATTTATGGGTGGAAATAAATATCATTGATCACATGGGATAATAAATATCATGGAGCACAGTGACCTCTGGTCTATTGATGGACCACTGCTTCCCCCAGCATGTTTCTAAAAAGTTGGAAAAGGGCATGTGGGTCTTTTGTAGCCGTCACTCCCTTGGGGAAAGAGGCAACAAGTAAGAACAATCTCAGGGTTGGAAATCAAAGGCAGACGAGCCACTTCTGCCAAATGGAATAATTGTATGAAACTGATAAGGGCTGGATGTGGCAAACCAGACAAAACAGAGATGTTTTCAATCTGTAGGGCTACGAAGCAATTGATCCAGTAGCGCTGTTGATTAATCCTGCTTGGAGTAGCACTCTAGCTTGTGGTGTGTGTGTGTGTGTGTGTGTGTGTGTGTGTGTGTGAATGGGGGATGTTCCTGGATCTAACCTTGCTCCAGATTTCCAAGTGGAGGCAATGGCCAGGATTGCCTTTGCCCAGATTTATAAGATACACCAACCTACATAACGTAGACCTGGCCTTGGTCACATACCCCTTAGTTACATCAAGACTGGATAACTATAACTTGCTCCGTGTATGGCTGCCTTTGAAGACCACTTGGAAACTTCAGTTGGTTCAAAATGCACCAATAGGGATATTGACTGGAGCCAGGTTTTTGGAACTTATGACTTCATTTTCATACCAGCTGCACTGGTTGCTTCTCCATTCACAGGTTCAATTCAAAGAGTTGGTTATTACCTTCAAATCTCTTAACAGCTGAAGGCCAGTGTATGTGAAAGATCATTCCCACTGCGGATGATCCTGCCCATTCATTGGGTCAGTAGGAAAGAGCCTTTGCATGTCCCACTGCCATCAGAAGCCTGGCTGGTGAGAACAAAAGAAAAGAAGATTTCTCAGTTGCAGTGCCCAGGATCTAAAACTCATTAACAAATTCATCTCTCCCATCATTATCCATCTTCTGACATCACTTGGGCTGCATCTACACAGCAATAAAAAAACGCTCTGAAAATGCTCCAGGAAAAAAAAACGCTTTAAAGGTCACAACGGAAAATTTCAGAGAGTTCTGATTTCAGCTCTACAGTGCCCTCTGGCATCATAGTGTTATAACACATTTAAAACATTTTATTTTTTTTAATGTAGCTGAGTCCTTGTTGAAGACACACATGTTTCAGCAAGCCTGACCACTGTGTAATTATTATTTGTACCAACTCGGACCCTGCAGTCATCATCTTTGGTGCTTCTTACTTAGTGTGCCTCTTCCACAAGAGGTCTGGGTGTGGCAACATGAGAATAGGCATTTCCTGCAGTGGCTCCACAGTTGTAGAATGCTCCCCCCAGGGAGGCTCACCTGGCACCATCATTATATATCATTAGGCAGCCAGCAAAAATGCTACTCTATAACCAGGCCTTTGGCCTTTAGCTATCTGTGGCCTTTTAGAAGGCCTTTTTCATGTATTTCTTTTCCCCTCTTTGTTTTAATGTATTCAGTGCGTTTTTTCTGGGGAGACACAGGGATATGCATACCCCTAAACATTTTGTGATTCTAATTGGTGAAGAATATATATATGTGTGTGTGTGTGTGTGTGTGTGTGTGTGTGTTTCTTCTCTTGCATGGTGAATTGTCCGTTCCATTGCTTTGTACTTTTGTCCATTTACTGTACTGTATTTATTTCCCCCGATTTGAACCATAAAATAGTGATTTTCTTGAGTCAAAATGAGAGTACCCCTAAATATTGTTTTAGAAAAAAAGCACTGAATGTATCTCTGTGTGGGGCTTTTGTCTGACTATTTGTTCGGTTGTGAGTCGCTTTGGGAACTGGCTGTTGTTCTTTTTTAAAAAAGTTCCTGTTATTGCACTGGATATATGCTTCTAAAATTATCCAACTGGACTAAAGCAGATTGGCTTCAGCATCTTCCCTTTCCCCCTAATTGTTTAATGATGTTAGCCATCCTGACTGCTCCATCTTAGAATGGGAAAGCATGTGGGTGGGGAGGAGGGGAATCCAGATAGATAGATAGATAGATAGAGGAGATCTGCGACCCAGGTTCCTTGGGTCCCTGGTGGCATTAGCAATATTTGAGGTACTAGCAGAGCCTAAGCTAAAATGAAATCGGCAAGCCTTTGCCTTTTTCTCCCCTGTTCCTTACTACCTATTGCAAAGAAAATTCATAAGGTGCCCCATAATTCAGCTATAAGAACTTCTGGGAACCTGTTAATTATCTCAACAGGTCAGGAATGTAATGGCATTGGTACCCTTTAGTAACACACTATAATTGCTGGACAGTAAGAAACTCATTTCTTCATTAAGAGGCCAAGTGGCTCAAGGGCGGATGTTCAGCATTCTGCTAGAGGCTTGGGGCGGGGGGTGAGTGGTGGTGGGAGGGAGTCCCTGAGATGGGACTGAAGAAGTTTTCACCCAATACCATTTATAGCTAAAGGCTCATTCACACTTCCACTCGTCCAACAAAAAAACTGGGGGACACCATGGTGGACATCATCCAAATCACCACTTAGATTTTGTGTTAAGTCCTTTATGCTCTACATGTCACGGTCTGGGTTACAGGCAGTCGGAGTCCTGGCTTGGTACGTCAGGACCGGGGTAGAGGTCAGGAAGCAGGAATCAGCAGTCCAGGGTCAGCAGTCCTGGGACCAGGAAGCCAAGGGTTGAAGAGTCAGGAAACCAGGAGTCAGAAAGCCAAGAGTCAGGAAGCCAAAGCATAGCTAGGTGGGTAGCATATTTCTGTGGCAAAGAGCCAGAGGGAAATGCTGGTCTTATATACCCTTCCCGGCCCTTACCACCAGGTGCTACAAGTCTTCTGTCAAGCCTCACCTGTGCGGCCGCGCCTTGCCCTTCCAAGCTAAACTCAGGAAGGCCCCAGTCCTGCGAGACCCTACCAGTCACAGGGCCTGGCTCCTGCAAGCACTCCTGACACTACAGTGAGGGGGGAAAGTATTTGATCCCCTGCTAAATTTGCCCGTTTGTCCTCTGACAAAGAAATTACCAGTCCATAATTTTAATGGTAGGTTTATTGTAGCTGTGAGAGACACAATAACAACAGGAAAAATCCCAGAAACCCAGAAGACAAAAGTCAGAGACTGATGTGCATTATAACTAACTTATTACTTCTACTTATTTCAGGGCAACTAATAATGATGGACAAAGTTTACTGTTATTCCTTACGTGGCTCCCAGTTAGTAGTAGTTGCAGCTAGCTAGCATTTCTTTTAATGTGAACTTTCTGATTAGACCCATTTATTATTTAGCATCTCCTTCTCTCGCTTCCCCTTGAATATCAGAGCCATTTACAAGTAAAACAGATCTCCTCGTCTCTCATCTGAATCAATATCACAGTTCCCCCACCATCAAACTTACAAAAAGAGCAGCTGATAATCCCCAAACAAGCAAAAACCTAGAGCAGCAAGACCACAAATGAGCAATTGTTTTCCATTCGTGCACTTCCTTCAGATTTCTGGGCTCTCAGAGGCATGAGCCTCATGTGCTATTTCGAGAGATTTTCTGCACCGTTTGTAATTAAGTCTTCTCAAGGCATTCGGGGCTTGAGGGAGAAAAAGTTACAAACAAGAACGTGTCCATCAAGCAGGTTTTTCTGAGCCCTGACAGCTCTAAATGCAGGCAGCTGCAATACAAGCTTGTCCTCAAATCCTTGACAATGACCTTAACCCCGGGGCGAAAGATAATGTAGTTGCCATGGCTGTTCTACAACGAGTGTGTACTGATCAGAGGCTCATGATAAAATATGTATATATCTCTATATTTCCCTTCCTTTGTAGAGTATTGTTGGCTGGTAACTGAAGTGATACCATAACATTATCTCCATGACAGTTCGAATTCCACCTCTCCCCACCCCCTCCCGCTCTCAAAACACAAAACAGCCATCTAGACCAATCGCTCTATAGTGTCTTCTGCATTAACCCTTCAAGACGATGTCTCGGTCTAAGAGCTGATTGCAACCCCTTTAAGATGTTCTGCAATTCATCCTAGAAGAGTAGAGAGGGCTGCCATTACAGCACTTGTTGTTGTTGTTTAGTCGTTTAGTCGTGTCCGACTCTTCGTGACCCCATGGACCAGAGCACGCCAGGCACTTCTGTCCTCCACTGCCTCCCGCAGTTTGATCAAACTCATGCTGGTAGCTTCAAGAACACCATCCAACCATCTCATCCTCTGTCGTCCTCTTCTCCTTGTGCCCTCCATCTTTCCCAACATCAGTGTCTTCTCCAGGGAGTCTTCTCTTCTCATGAGGTGGCCAAAGAATTGGAGCCTCAGCTTCACGATCTGTCCTTCCAGTGAGCACTCAGGGCTGATTTCCTTAAGAATGGATAGGTTTGATCTTCTTGCAGTCCATGGGACTCTCAAGAGTCTCCTCCAGCACCATAATTCAAAAGCATCAATTCTTCGGCGATCAGCCTTCTTTATGGTCCAGCTCTCACTTCCATACATCACTACTGGGAAAACCATAGCTTTTACTATATGGACCTTTGTTGGCAAGGTGATGTCTCTACTTTTTAAGATGCTGTCTAGGTTTGTCATTGCTTTTCTCCCAAGAAGCAGGCGTCTTTTAATTTCGTGACTGCTGTCACCATCTGCAGTGATCATGGAGCCCAAGAAAGTAAAATCTCTTACTGCCTCCATTTCTTCCCCTTCTATTTGCCAGGAGGTGATGGGACCAGTGGCCATGATCTTCGTTTTTTTGATGTTGAGCTTCAGACCATATTTTGCGCTCTCCTCTTTCACCCTCAATAAAAGGTTCTTTAATTCCTCCTCACTTTCTGCCATCAAGGTTGTGTCATCTGCATATCTCATTTTTGACCACATCCAACTTACCCAGGTTCATGGTTCTTACATTCCAGGTTCCTATGCAATATTTTTCTTTACAGCATTGGACTTTCCTTTCGCTTCCAGGCATATCCGCAACTGAGCGTCCTTTCGGCTTTGTCCCAGCCGCTTCATCAGCTCTGGATCTACTTGTACTTGTCCTCCGCTCTTCCCCAGTAGCATGTTGGACACCTTCCGACCTAAGGGGCTCATCTTCCAGCGTCATAACTTTTATATGCCTGTTGTCTTTGTCCATGGAGTTTTCTTGGCAGGGATACTGGAGTGGCTTGCCGGTTCCTCCTCCAGGTGAATCATGATTGGTCAAAACTCTCCACTATGACCTGTTCATCTTGGGTGCCCTGCTCGGCATAGTTCATAGCTTCTCTGAGTTATTCAAGCCCCTTTGCCATGGCAAGGCAGTGATCCATGAAGGGGCCATTAGAGCACAATAGTCATAAAACTGAAATTACAGCTTTTTCTAGGGAACAATAATATTGTTTTAAAGGTGCTGGTGAAGCTTCAGTTTCTCTCAAGGAGACACAAAGTTTTCAGGCAAAGTCCTACTGGAGCCACAACAATTCTACAATTGTATGAGTAGCCAGTGGTACCATTAAATGTCTATACCACCTGCTTTCCATGCAGAAGATCCCAAGTTCTGTTCCTGGTATCTCAAGGCAGGTCTGGGAGGTACATCTATTTGAAACCCTGGAAAGCTGCTGAAAGTGTAGGTAGGTGTAGACATTATAGTTCGCTCCAGATGTTGTCGGACTAAAGCTCACATCGGAAAGTGTCCTCTGAGAGTATCAGATGATATTTCTGTGGATCTTGCGGCAACATGAAACTTAGCTTCTGGATATTTATACTTTGCCAAATGCAACATTATTTTCTACTTGCATCTCTCAAATTCAGCTATGGAAATGAGAAAGCAGTAGCCAAAGCCATGCATCTTTTAAATGTCACAACAGAAAGATGTAAGTCTGACACATGGAAGTGGCAAAGTCCCAATGCGCCTCTGCCAGCGCCATGTATCAGGCTCCCATCTGAACATTCAGACATTATGAAAACTCACGTCTTAAGTCGTTTTATTCTTTTTCGCTGTTAGCCCTTACACACAGTCAGAGTGCAAAAACTAGGCACACATGTTCCACTGTGGGTATGTGTTCTGGGATTCAATAGAAATCCCAGATTGATGTACATGTCATGTGTGCAGACCAGGATTGTGGTGATGACCTAAATATGGTTTACACAAGTTTCCCTTTCCCCACGTGGTAATTCATGTCCATGTGGCTATTTCCTTCTTTGCTGTGCGGATCACATGATTGGACCCTACACTCCTTGAGCAGAAATAAATGCTGATATAGACAGGCATAAAATCGAACAGTGTGTTTGTGTGTGTGTGACAAACCTGGGGCAACGTTTTATTTTTTCAGTGCTACCAGTGGTGGCATTTGTAATCACTGGCCTGCTGTTTAGACTGGTGCTGTGCCAAAACCTGCCCTCTTTCCCCAACAAGACAGGCTTGTTGTTTTCTTCCTCATCCACAGAGTGCATTATCATTTCTTTAGAATTTCAGTGGGTATGGGTTTGAACTTACCTTATACTTCCAAGGTAGGCAAGGGTAGCAGTTTTCTCCCTCTTTCCACTAAATGAGTCTCCAGCACTCGATACCGTCCCATGTTGGCCTGGGCTTCCTGATCTGGAAATGCCCCATGGGAGGAATGACCTCATTACATCTTTTACTGGACTTTAATTTACACAAAGGAAGCCAGGGAGGCTGTCTGCCAAGTATCTTAGATCGGTGCACTTGCTGATTTTGTTTTTGAGAGAACCCTTTCCTTTTACCTTTCCTTTTGCCTTTAAACAAATCTTGCTGCCCCAATTTCCTTAAAAGGAAAGAGGCCTTTAAAAATAAGTGAAAAGAAACAGGTAGCAGGTGGTAGGAAAGACTCTTCTCTGCCCGAGAACCAAAGCTCTGGAAAACTGCATCCAGTCTGAACAAACTTAGGGAAACCAAGATGGCGGCCTCCATATATTCTGGACTACAACTCCCAGCATTTCCAAACTTTGGTCATGCCAAGTGGGGTTGAAGGGAGTTGTAGCCCAAACATCTAGAAGGCACCACGCTGGTGACTGCAGTAGCAGACAATACTGGGCTAGATAGTAGCATACCTATTATAATAATTATTTTTATTTATTCAGTTTGTATACTGCCCTTCATCTGCAGATCACTGGGCGGTTCACAACATAAGGCAGATCCCTACACTCTGTGTTCATCGGACAGCTCCACTTCCCATTGCACGTAGGGAAAAACATGAATAAGGGCAAGACTATTGAAACTGTTCTAAATTTATTAGGCCTGTGTAGGCCACTTCACAGCTGACGGAAAAGACAGATCCATGTTTCCACAGCATATCAGCGACACCTTTTCTGGATAATTTTTGAAGAGGAAAATTCTCAAGGAATTCTCTCCAGAAGCAATTAAAAAGGGCAAAGATCGCTTATGCTCATGGGCGTAGCCAAGGGGGGGCAGGGGGGCAACTGCCCCCCTAGATCAAGTAAAACAATAGAAATACATAACTGACCCATCACGTGGGTTCAGCCCCCCCATAACAAAAGTCCTGCCCCCCAACAAAAATCCTGGCTATGCCCATGCTTGTGTTCATCTGCTAGATTTCACTGCTTGATCTAACATGCAAAGCTGCTTTTACACTTAGAACTCTACAGGAATGTCCTTCGTTTTATGATCCACCGGTGCCATTTGTTTCCTCAGGAGCATAGGCCAGGCTCAGATTTCAAATGGTTATGGCTCAACAGTGGTCTGCAGATGTTGTTGACTATTGTTTCATAACTTTATAGAAATACCTGATCTTTTTGCTGTCTGTGTTTTGAGCAAACAAAACCGAACATATAAATTCTCAGGAACGTTCACAGACATTGCGGAATCTCTCTCATTTGTCTCCTTTAGCAAAACCACTAAAGAAAGAATTCAGGCTTTTTTTATATATTAAAAAAAGTATGTTTCTTTAATATGCTTCTGAATCCAACTGGAAACACATATAGTGAGGAATGGGTTGTAATTAATTTCTAACATTTCAGCAGCAAACAGTTCATTCTTGGCACTGGGAAAGCGTAATGAAAGTGTTAACTTTGGAGCCTTGTCAGACAAATTTTATAAACTTTGCCAATGAACTTTGAATTACCCTGCCCCTTTCATATTTTCCAGTTAACATGCGTATATCTGCTCCTGCCATGTAATCAACTGATTGTTACACAAGCATTTTCTAAAGCTATGACAAACTCAGATTTATGAGGTCAACAGGTTCAGACTTAATCCATTCAATAGCTGCAATTTATCGTCTGATGATAATTGTATACACAAACATTGTAATGATTTAGATGACATAGTGTAAAGATGAAATCCGTTTATTTTAAAAGGGTTTCTAACCTCTAAAATATGTTGCTGTGAACACCTTTCTGGGGCCGCTTTTAACAACATGGTTATTATTGTTTTATTGATCAGGTTTTTATTACTGATTTGACACTTATATTTCACGTTAATCGAAAAAGGTGTAATTTTTCCACAGGAAATTTAACAAGACTATGACTGTAATTAATTATATCATTACTGTGTTTTCAGTGCATTCCATTTAAAGGGGTCTGGAGAGGAGTGCCTAATTCATCATACATTTATTATAAGGAATATGTAAACCTCTTTTAAACAGACAGAGAGCATGATCCTTTTGGAGGAGATGGGATATGACATAGGCTCTATATTTATAGATTCTTGCCTTTATCGTGACCTGGTTTTTTTATATATATAATGACAGCTATTTTGGAATGGGATTGTAAATTAGCAACTTAGAAAGCCTAGGCAGCTTGCAATATTGCCATTGGCTACTCTTAAAGCGCTAATTAGCGGTCATTCTCTAATGCCTTCCATAGATCAAGATCTACAGAGACTGCAGAGAGGGAAGAGGTATCAGGGCAAATAACAGTGAAAGTTTCAAGCAGACTTTCCAGGAGTCCTTCAATATGCACTCTCAAAGCACCATTAAATATTACTGCAAGCACACTTTGCAGGAGACACCAGCCGCTACATTTATATATCTTCCCTAAACATAAAGCAATGCTTGCTTGCGGTGATAAACTGTGTACAGACTTCAAAGCATTTAGCCAAATGGTGAAATTTCAATTGATCTCCAGTTTATTGCCATTGATCTTTTCCAAATGTAACTATATTTACTCCAGGGAAATATAAACCTGTAAATATACACGGGGACATAATTTATGTCCTCAGTCAACATAAACTCCATAGTGGGAGTTGCAGCCCTGTGTTGTGGAGAAACCAAATGCAAAAAAGAGGCCTCTCTTCCATAAACTCCACTCCATATCCAGGTTTGTGTGATATTTATAATTTGTAAACTTATCACATACATTCCGATTCCATTCTTGACATATTGCCACATATGTCTAATTCATGTGTGTAATAAAATATTATAAGTGCATATAAAAACACATCTCTCAACTTACATCTGTGTCTTCTAAACACTTCAGCATAAATAATAATCACTTTAGAGACGTGTAGCTGCATGCATAATTATAGTTCTCCACTTTTTTTTTTTTAAATGTTAGGCTTCAAAATTTAAATTTCCAAAGCGTACCATTACGTATTTGAAAAAGTATTGGTTCTGAATCCTGGATCTGTGCACAATTTTATTCTTGGTACTAGCCTCAAAGAATTCTGCTGAACAATCCCATTCAAGTCAGCAATGTCATGGCAGTTTGAGAGAGCTGATGCACACATAGTTCTCCCCTGTTTTCAAGGTCTCCACCTTCCCACTCATCTCAGTATGCCTTTTCTGGTGTGTACGTGCCATTTTGCTCTCTCCATTGAAATGAATGGGGAAGCACAAGTTTAAGTCTTTTATGGACAACAGGATTGGATGCCGAATCTTGTGCATATGAAGTGCAGTTAAACTGTGAGCGCTACAGCATAGAAACGCCAACACATTTTACAGCAGACCTTGCACTCTCTTGATATGAATGGCAGTTGTACAGCAGTCCGGCTGAGCAGCTAGAGACCAGACTGCTTCAACTGATTTCACTGCAAAATACGCTGTAGGAGACGAGGGTTTCGTCTGCATAGATTAGAGTGCTGTTATGTTCAGATGCTGCCAGTGTAGTGTAGTGGTTAAGAGCAGTGGACTCGTAATCTGGTGAACCGGCTCCTCCACATGCAGCTGCTGGGTGACCTTGGGCTAGTCACACTTCTTTGAAGTTTCTCAGCCCCACTCACCTCACAGAGTGTTTGTTGTTAGGGAGGAAGGGAAGCCACTTTGAGACTCCTTAGGGTAGTGATAAAGTGGGAAATCAAATCCAAACTACTACTACTCCTACTACTACTACTCTTCTTCTTCTTCTTCTTCTTCTTCTTCTTCTTCTTCTTCTTCTTCTTCTTCTTCTTCTTCTTCTTCTTCTTCTTCTTCCCATAGGCAGATGATTGGCCACTGTGAGAACAGGATGTTGGACTATATGGGCCATTGGCCCGATCCAGCAGGCTACTCTTACGTTGCTATAAATTGACATCTAAGTGGTTGGGATGCTGGTGACGTTTTCTGAGCTCAGTCTTGGAGATGAATTTTGAGGAGTTAATAAAAGCCCTCATCAGAGCAAAAGCGAGATGAACAAGTCCTCTGATTCCTAGCTTCCTCCTCCCCTGCTTCCAAGACCATTCCATTAGCCCCTATCCACAAAACACATTTCCTCCTCCTCTTTTCACATCTTCAAAGTGGTGAGGAAGGACCATAGCTCAGGGCTAGAGACATGCTTTGCATGCAGAGGATCCCAGGTTCAGGCCCCAGTACCTTCAGACTGGCCTGGGAAGTACTCCTGTCCCAAACCCTGGAGAGCCGTTGCCAGTCAGTTTTGAGAATACTGAGCTACATGGACCAATGGTCTTTCTCGGTATGTGGCAGCTTTCTAAGTTGGTGGTGGGAGCAGCAGCACAGTCACCGTAGGCATGGGCTTAGAGGCTAGCAGAGAAGGTTTGGCTTATAGCGCTCTGTATTGTGCCACATTCCCTGATGGCATTTTCTAGTGTTCCAACAAAGAGTCTGTCAATCACCTTTATGACTTTGCAATAGAGACTTTGCTTTTCAAAGGTATTCATGGATTTCCTGTAGGGCAAAATCAAGAAAATCCAGGACATTTTCTGCCCCATTCTGAAGGTTCTAAGAAAGTGTACCCTATATCCCTCCCTCTCAGCCTTCCCTGTGCCCAAAAGCTTTCCAACCAGTCCCTCTCCCCCAAACAATTCTCCCTTTCCTTCTGTTATGTTGCAAGCACCAGATGTAGCAGGGGCAGATGATCCCCCCCCCTCACCCCTTCTTCTATCAGTCTAATATACTGATTAGCATCATGCTGGGTAATAAAAGGAAGTCTGGGAACTCCGAGGGATCCTATTTGTTTAAGGAGCAGACTAATGTCCTATTCTTCACACCGTCCCAGGAATAGGTTCATGAATTGTGGTGAAAGATGATTGCATGCAGTGGCGTAGCGTGGGGGGGTGCAGGGGGTGCTGGCCGCACCGGGCGCAACATCTGGGGTTAGGGCAAATCCATGGGTTAGGGGGCGCAAATCCACGGGTTAGGGGGCGCAAATTACTTGCCTTGCCCCGGGTGCTGACAACCCACGCTACGCCACTGATTGCATGTACTATGGTAGCTGAATCCCACAACAGAGAGAGTAAGGATGGATATTAAAGATTTAGAAACAACCCTCAATTGATCCCAAGCCTTTGTTTTCACCACCAAAGCATACAGAACTTTCTTCCTATCATTCCCCATGCCCCATGTTGCTCAGAAGATGTCAATGCTGGGGAATGAGCAATTGTTAGCAAGTGAGGAGTCTTGGGTTTCCAGACCTTGAACTGCAAGGCACATTTGGTATGTGTATGTAGATTCCTTTTTATTATTATTTTTTGCTTCTAATCATGTTTCAATAGTTCAGTTGTACAGCGTGAATGTGAAGAATGGAAAACGACCAAGCCTTGCAAAAGTCATCTACCAAGCCTTTTTTATTTGACATAATACGATTCTTAAATAGTTGAAAAAGGAAGGATTTTAAGCAAGAAATTCACAAGCAGACATTAGAGAGCTGGAATCTCTTTGCAGCCAGCATGTTATGCTTATTAAAGCGCTCTTTGTTATCTTCACTCATGGCAGAAACTCCAGTGAATAGTTCTTCTGGAAACGATTTCCATTTTAAGGCCTGAAAAGTTAAAACTTTAAATGTAACTTTGATCAGCCGGGCGTTACCAATACATCTGCTCCTTGAGCAAAGGCATATTTGCACCCATCCGCACTAGTTTCACATTCCAATCGTGAAAGAGAAACAGCCAGTTAATATATGCTTATGAAACATACCATCTACATGGATTCTATTTACTTTGCAAGGGATTGTAACAATGAAAAAAAAAAAGGTTAAGGAGAGGTTTCCCATGAGAACAAGGCACCTGTATTTCTTAATAGAAATGTCAATTCTTAGTACCCAGCTATAGCAACCATTTTAATATTTAGGTGAGATGATCACTTATCATGGATGGAATAAAGGGGACCTTATTTTTATTTTAGCTTCTTTACAAAAAAAAAAATCACTTTTAACTCACTGGATTTCCTGATTTACCCCCTTAGCAAATATAAATGACCTTGGACTGAAATAAGTTCAAGGGGTGATGTTTTAAGACAACTATGTAGCATTTTCTGATTGGCAGTGGGCTTTTTAGGGGCGGGAGGGGGATTTGATGCCCTTCTATTGCCTGCTAACAGTTTAGCAAGCTAATATTTAAACTCTGACATGAATATTTCAGGGAGCATGAAACAATTCTTCCTGCTATTCTTCTTGCATATCTACCCTGCAGACGTCCTGTTTTAACATTCATTTCCTCTTGCCATGGGTCAATGGGAACTGTAGTTCTATGGTGAAGGTTTTCTCAGAGAGAAATATCAGCACCTTTTCCAAACTATAATTCTTAACATTTCTTTGTAAAACTAGGGCTGAGCTGAATGTTCTCAACATACTTTTTGGCTCAGATGTAGTGATGGAATGACAAATACTGTAATTAAAAAGGCAGTTTGTTTGTTTTACACTGTTTACTAGGTGCTTTTGCAATCACTGTCCTCCCATTTGCTGCCACTTCCACAGACTTCCTCACTCGCACGTCATACAGACACTTATTCCTTCTCAAGTTATCCCATCTAATCAGGAGTCACATATCAGACCATGATGCCATGCAACAGTTAGATTTGACTACTTGCTGACATCTCTTAAGGGCAAATGGAGCCTATCCAAAGAGAGGAGAAAACATCCTGTACAGGGTATGTAATCCTAGCCAATCAGGTACCAGAAACATTCAGGGATGACAGAATGAACACCTTGGCAGTCCTTTCACAAAAAGCCCTAGAAACATCACTGAAAATCGGTTCAATTCTAACAAAAAGTTCCATGAAACAGGACTTTCCATCAGATCAGCCCCATAGAAAATTATTACCCTTGTAGTGTAGATATGCCACTGTAATAGTATGAAAAGCAACAGCTTGTAGATCAGTAGTGTTGCATTTGCTGGGAGAATTAATTTCAAACCGCAATCCTACCCTATAAATCACAGGAATGGTTCGGCACAGCTTAAGAAGTTTTTTCAGCAAAAAAAAAAAAAAAAAAAAAAAGTATTCCCTGAAATTCATTAATGATATCATTTTACTAGCCTAAGTAAATATTCTACTTCTTATTTTTTAATTTTCCACCCTTGTTGCCTCTCTTTTTAAAAAAGAAATAGCCTCTAGGAGAAAGGTTTATTAAGATACAGTCAGTTTCTGAGCTATGTATTAGTTAATGTAGTGGAAATGGAACACACACACACACACACAATTATTTGTTTGGCACGAAACACAAATATTAATTGCTGCCCAGGGAGCAGCACCAATTCAACAGTGTAGATAACATGACATTAATAAAGCTTGTTTGTAATAACAACACTGGATACATTAGGGAGTAAGGCATCCTGCATTACAGCTATTTAGAGGATGCTTGAGATGAGAGACTCTGCATTTGGCTTCCATGCTACAGGGAACTAATAGACTTAATTTTAATAATTAAGTTGGAGTACTCATTTCAAATTATGTAACAAAACAAATGTTTGTTGTCACAAGTGTTTGGTATTTGTACTGTGGCCTGATTTGCACGTAGCACTAAGCCATGATAGGCTTTGTCTGAAAGTTTGAACCCAGCCCAGCAGATGAACCGGTTTGTTTTCTCAGCAATGTGATGCCGTGGTTTGTTCTTGACTTACAAGCCACAGCTTGTTTTAACTATAGTTTGGCTGGGGAAGCCCAGTCAGATGGGCGGGGTATAAATAATAAATTGATGATGATGTCACGTTAGCTGCTGGAGAGATACCAAAAAACTTTGGACGGATTCTGAGGATGATGTGACGCATTTTTTAATTGGGATCCGCCATTATGGGAGAAGGACGTGTTGCAGAGATAAACAGTCTTGGGGGAGTTGAGCTCTTAATTTGTTATTATATCTGTACTTCAAGTCCGATTTGGCAAATCTCCCCTAGAAAGACTAATGTTTGATGCAACCTGTCTGAGAAAATTAATGAGCAAACGCCCAGATTTATTTTATCATAACTGAGTGAAGATGCAAACAAAAAAATTCCTTCCAGTAGCACCTTAAAGACCAACTAAGTTAGTTCTTGGTATGAGCTTTCGTGTGCATGCACACTTCTTCAGATACACTTCTTCAGATACACTTCAGATACACTGTGTATCTGAAGAGGTGTGCATGTACACGAAAGTTCATACCAAGAACTAACTTAGTTGGTCTTTAAGGTGCTACTGGAAGGAATTTTTTTGTTTGGACTATGGCAGACCAACACGGCTACCTATCTGTAACTGTGAGTGAAGATGGCGTCTGCCACCAGAGAGGGACTTTTGGATTGATTCGGCATAAAACCAGCTTGTGAGGATATTCTGCAAATAACAGACTTACCAGCTGCAAAAAAAAAAAAAAAAAAAAAAAGGAGAGTCATACAAATTTCACACAGAAGCACATTATTGTTTAATTCAACTCGCCTGTGGAAACAGCTCAGAGGCCACGAAAGAAGGAAGGAAAACAACAGGAAGATTTAAAGAAGGAACTATTGGAAACTCAAGGCAGTAGAAACATAAGATGATTGGAAACCCACTGAACTCGAAGCATGGGAAGCCCCAACAAAAATTTATAATTTGGCAGAATATTTGGACTATATGATAGGTATTTGTATAATTTGGAATATTTCATGTGATTTGATTGGATTGTTAAAATGGAAAATTTAATAAAAATTATTTTAAAAATAATAATAAATTGATGATTATGATGATGCCAGAGAGCAATAGTTTTTCTTAACTGTGGTTTGCTGGCCCACCTGACTCAAGATGCTCACCATGAGGCAAGAGCAGCTGGAAAGCTAACCAAGATTTGGCAAAACAAACTGCGGCTTATTTGTTTGTCTGTGAGCTCTTGTCATGGTCTGCCACAAGCACCGTCTCCAGCACTGTAGATTCCATTCTGATCCCTGGTATACTAGGGAACTAAGGAAAATGAAAAAGCATGATGATGACTAGAGCACAAGTGGCAAAGATGACTTGCTAGATAAGTGTTGTTTACTTACAAACTCTTCAAAGCTCATATTAATGTGCTTTCCCATACAACAGTTAGAAAACGCAGTCGGTGAATCTGAGATTCCAAAGTGGTAAATGTTTCTGAATTATCTGTATGGAAACACAAAGATAGCTTGCTTAAGCCACACAGGCCAAACTTGGAACCAGCCTTGAAGTTAACAGGCACATCTGGTCACAGACACAGAGTATGGAGCTTTAAAAATAGGGGCATCACTGAAGGAGAGGGTGTGGCAAAATACAGGTGAGGCCAGGGCTGAATGAGCACACTGGTTGGAGCACTGGATTGGCTCTGCCAAGGCAGCTGTATAGCCCCATCCTTGCTGCTGTCTCCCCCTCCCCTTCTTGGTAAGCAGCCATGACACCCCTGCCAGGAGGGGACTGCTGTGGCTTCACCCCACCAGCTGAGCTGCTCCTGGGCAATTTTGGTGGTGAAGCATTGTGAGCCACTATTTGTCTAGCGCTCCTTTTCAACATCATGAGTTCAGGGCGTTCTTCCCTATACCAAAGAGATTGCATACATTTTTGGCTTGAGCAGAGGGTGGACTGGGTCTTGTCAGAGAAGAAAGGCATGGAAAATAGGCTAGGGGACTTGTTCCATTTATTGCTGTTACTATTATGTTGTTGTTATACACCACTAATGTATATGACAATTGACCTTTTACCCTAGGATGATACAAATGCCAATATAGCTAAAACCGAGTATGATACCAGAGGGTTGTTTATTTAAAACATCCCCACAGTTTGAATCCTTTCAGGTGGATCGTGCAGCTAGGAAATATCATATTTACAGTGCAGAAGGAGGGGACGATGCTTTTTGGATTTGTCCCAATTAACCTTGTAACACAACGTAGTGGAATGCCTATTAATGACACTAATAAGATGCAGGGAAGACAATGCATAAAACATCATTGGCATATAAATTAAATTCCTATACGCAGATACCTTTATGCACTAGAGATGAAGGAAAATTATTACGAGGCAATTTCATATTTTTTTTTTTTGGTGTGTGTGTGTGTTTTTTAAAAGCTAATTAGAAAGAAAATGCAATACCTTTTCCACCTCATATCCATCATTGCTAGAAACCAATCTGGGCACTTACTGATGAAATGTTCCCATTGATATTGCTGTGCAAGTCAGGAAATTAATTTTACGATTGTTCTCCTGGAAGCTACAGTTGCTGCAAATACTTTAATGTCTTACCTTTGACTGTGTACTGGTTTACATTTTAATTTGACCAGGTTTGCATGCATAAATTTCTTCTTCTTTTTTTTTTTTTTTAAAAAAAATCCCTTTCTTTAGGGCAGGTTTCATTAGCTACAATATGTGCAAAATAAATAAATATATCCCTGTGCACGTTATCAGATCTTTGAGTCTATTGGATAAAGTGCACGGGTAAATTGAAAGATACATTTGTAAGTACTTAGGATTTGTTAGAACAGAAATTATATACATTTTTATATATTCCTAAGTTTGAGAAAATCATGTAAATGAATTCTCCGCTTGACCGGAACTGAGTTCTGGCGAGTTCTAGCTGGGGGAAAAAACTCTGAGAAAGATTTTACAGTATTTGGAGTTTTTTAGTTTAGAGAAAAGGGAATAAAAGGGGGACATGAGAGAGCTGTACAAAATTATGCATGGTGTAAATAGGAATAAGTTTTCCTCCCTCTCTTGTTATACTAAAATTCAGGAATGTATACTGGAGCTAAATGTTGGCAAATGCAGGACAAACAAAAGAAAGTGATTCACACCGTACACAGTTGAACTATGGTATTTGCTCCCACAAGTGGTGGTGATAGCCACCAACTCAGATGGCTTTAACAAGGTATTGTCTATCAATGGCTACTAACCATGATGACTGTGTTCTACCTTCCCTTTCAGAGGTAGGTGTGCCTTTGAGTACAAGTTGCTGGGATCTCAAATCGGGAGAGTGCTGTTGCGCTTATGTTGTGCTTGGGAGCTTCCCATAGACTCCTGGTTGACCACCGTGAGCAGGGCGGTAGTAAGGGGGCGGTGGAGGCACATCGCCCCGGGTGCCCTCACTGAGGGGGGTGACATTCGAGGCACTGCCAGCCCACGACTTTCAAGTCTACCCCGAGCTGCTGGGGTAAGGGGAGAGCTGTGCCAGTTTGCCAGCAGCATACCCTCTTCCCTGTTTGTTTTGACAGCTTGGGGGAGACTTGGGAGTCGTGGAGGGGCGTCACAACGAATGTCCGCCATGGGCTCACTTGGCCCCCATGGGCGGCTCACTCCACCCCTGGCTGCAGGGTGTGTGAGCCGCTCCAGGCACCCGAGCGGCAATAATAATAATAATAATAATAATAGTAGTAAAAGGTAAAGGTACCCCTGCCCGTACGGGCCAGTCTTGCCAGACTCTAGGGTTGTGCGCTCATCTCACTCTAGAGGCCGGGGGCCAGCGCTGTCCAAAGACACTTCCGGGTCACGTGGCCAGCGTGACAAGCTGCATCTGGCGAGCCAACGCAGCACACGGAACGCCGTTTACCTTCCCGCTGGTAAGCGGTCCCTATTTATCTACTTGCACCCGGGGGTGCTTTTGAACTGCTAGGTTGGCAGGCGCTGGGACCGAACAATGGGAGCGCACCCCGCCGCGGGGATTTGAACCGCTGACCTGACAATCGGCAAGTCCTAGGCGCTGAGGTTTTACCCACAGCGCCACCCGCGTCCCCAATAATAGTAATAGTAATAATAATAAAATTTATTTATACCCCGCCCTCCCCAGCCAGAGCCAGGCTCAGGGCAGCTAACACCAATAAAATTACAGTAAAATCATAATAGGGGAAAAAAAAACTAATTTAAAATACAGGTTAAAATGCAACTTAAAATGCAGCATCATTTTAAAAATAGCCCACAGTTCAAAACCATAAGGGGAGGGAAACATAAGGGTCCGATTGAGTCCAAACCAAAGGCCAGGCAGAACAGCTCTGTCTTGCAGGCCCTGCGGAAAGATGTCAAGTCCCGCAGGGCCCTAGTCTCTTGTGACAGAGCATTCCACCAAGTCGGGGCCAGTACTGAAAAGGCCCTGGCCCTGGTTGCGACCAATCTAACCAACTTGTGACCTGGGACCTCCAAAATGTTGTCATTTGTGGACATTAAGGTCCTCCTTGGGGCATACCAGGAGAGGCGGTCCCGTAGGTACATGGGTCCTAGGCCCACGTACCTACTGGGAGAGCACCCTCCGCGCCGCTCCCCCCTCTCACCACTCCTGAGAGCCAGTGCGGTGTAGTGGTTAAGAGTGATAGACCCGTGATCTGGTGAACCGGGTTCACGTCTCCGCTCCTCCACATGCAGCTGCTGGGTGACCTTGGGCTAGTCACACTTCTCTGAAGTCTCTCAGCTTCACTCACCTCACAGAGTATTTGTTGTGGAGGAAGAAGGGAAAGGAGAATGTTAGCCGCTTTAAGACTCCTTCGGGTAGTGATAAAGCAGGATATCAAATCCAAACTCTTCTTCTTCTTCTTCTTGGGAGCATGCCCGCCTGCCCTGGGCAGCGCTGGCATATGCTCCACCACTGACTGTCAGGAGAGAATACTGGATTAGAAGGGCCTTTGGGTGGATCTGTCTAGCATTTTCTTCACTATCATGCATACCCATTACATGTTATTATTTAGGAGCAAAACTATATCTCTTACCTAAGCAAAATCATCTCCTGGCTCAAATCTTACTGACAAATTTGTCCACTTAACTATTTTAACTTGGTGGTTAAAGGAGACCACATTGCCCACTTCAATCTGCAGTTTCCTAGTTTAGAGCCCTACCCCCTTTCCCTGCATAATGCGCCAAACAGCTTTAAATCTCCTACAATTCTGTAAATGCGGTATGTGCCTTTGAGCAAAAGGGGAGGCTTTGAAAAGCTTCCCATGACCATAGTTAACAACAAACTGATTACCACGCTGGGCCTTCTAATAGCATTTCACTTTCTTTTTCACTTATCAGAATTATAATAAACAGATAAATTACACACACATCCATAAACAGCTATGAAAGCGTGGGAGGAATAGTCCGAAAATCACTTTATCAAAAGAGTGATTGGATCTCAATGGATACTAGAAATTATGTGCAGTAACAGTAATAGCTCATGGCATGACTTATAGTCATCTGGAGATGTAGGAGGCAAAAGCATGGGATACCTAAGACTCACTCATATTATTACAATCATATCCAGCAGTGCCATTTATTACTTCTTTAAAGTACTAAATGAGTTGAGAGTACAAGCAAATTTTGTATTTAAAAATGGGCTTTTATAATTTTGAGTTACACTGAGCACTCACCCCAAAGGTACTTTTTTATAGTTGTCTTTGATTGTTACATAAACTATATTTATCCTCTTTGTATTTCACATGCAGTTACCATAAACTGTATACTAGCCTTATATATACAGTACTACAGCCTTTGGTCTCTCTCAGTGAAAGGTTAAAGGGGGGAGGGCTAGTAAAATTAGCTGCATTACAGTGAGTAGGGGAATAAAGTAGCTATGATAACATCTGGTGTAGATGGACGATGCCCAAAGATCACCCTCTTTCCCTATGGGTCTTCTGCAGGGAGGTGGATTCCCACCCCCTTTGTTTTCATGGGTGCAGCCTGTTAAAATCCCTATATCCAATCTAATGGAGTCATGTTTCTCCATTTTATTTGTCTGTGATTGTTTCACTTGCAGAAGAAAATCAAGGCTCTCGGATCCATGAACAGAAGTGGTGAGAGGTGAATTTTGGAATGTGGTCCTTTCTTGTGTAGCTTTTCATATCACCTCTCATGGGAATCTGGACCAGATTTTTTTGGTGGCAGAGGTGGCGCAATGGGATTTGTGGAGAGGGGCTTTCCTCCCTCCCCTTCCATTATTCCTAGATGGCTCGCTGACTGACCAGAGTCTTCTATGAATTGAGGGGCAGCACTACATGCAAACTCTGACATTTCTTTATTTAATTTAAACTTTTAAAACATATATACCACCCTTCATTCTGTTTAGAATCTCAGGGGGATGGTCAATCAGTTGTTGTTGTTTAGTCGTTTAGTCGTGTCCGACTCTTCGTGACCCCATGGACCAGAGCACACCAGGCACTCCTGTCTTCAACTGCCTCCCGCAGTTTGGTCAAACTCATGCTGGTAGCTTCGAGACCAATGTCCAACCATCTCGTCCTCTGTCGTCCCCTTCTCCTTGTGCCCTCAAACTTTCCCAACATCTTTTCCAGGGAGTCTTCTCTTCTCATGAGGTGGCCATAGTATTGGAGCCTCAGCTTCACGATCTGTCCTTCCAGTGAGCACTCAGGGCTGATTTCCTTAAGAATGGAGAGGTTCTCACCTCGAGGTAACTCTTCCAGGTTAGCGGAGTTTGTAACCTGAAGTGTTTGTAACCTGAGGCGTTTGTAACTCAAGGTACCACTGTACTAATAAAACAAAAAGGCATTGTATCAGGGAAAATGAAATACAAAATTCAAAGAAACTAGCATTGAAATGCTAACCAGTTTTCATGAGGACTGGTTTTCATTTCATTTTTTTTAATGCAAATTGATGCAGAAATGTGGTGAACCGAATTTTAGACTGGAAAAATTCAAAATTTAGCAAGACCAAGAACTGGCCCATTTGTCCATCCTGATTTGTGTGAGAAGCTTCTGTATTTGCTGAGTTGCTTTGCCATACTATGAACATAATATTTTTCTGTAGTTCTGGGACCTGTATGTCAGGTCCTGTAAGACGCTGTCTCAGGCTAGCAACATATAAATTTGGGCGATACATTTTGGTGTAAGAACCTATGTTTTAACTAAAGATGGGCAACCCACCCATGACTCACATCAGATTGGCTGCGAAGTAAGTTGAGTCATTTCCATAAAAGCTGGAAAACAGCTCAGCTCATTATTGAGCCAAAACAAATTTAACCACACACCCTATTTAAGATTCAAGGATCACTTTCAGAAATGCCTAGCAGCTGAGGTAAACAGGGTACCTTCCTTTGTGGGGAGGAAAGCCATCACTTCAGAGGACTTTGAAGAAGGGGGTCCCTCCAGTGGAGGCTTCTCGCTGGCCACGTGACCCGGAAGTGTCTCCGGACAGCGCTGGCCCCCGGCCTCTTGAGTGAGATGGGCGCACAACCCTAGAGTCTGTCAAGACTGGCCCGTACGGGCAGGGGTACCTTTACCTTTTACCTGGAGGTGCTTTTGAACTGCTAGGTTGGCAGGCGCTGGGACCAAACGATGGGAGCGCACCCCGCCGCGGGGATTCGAACCGCTGACCATGCGATCGGCAAGTCCTAGGCGCTGAGGTTTTACCCACAGCGCCACCCGCGTCCCTTATTACATTTATAGAGAACTGTAAATGTAATAAGAAATAAATATAAAATAAATAAATACATGTGAGTAATGTGTGAAGAGAGTTATTGCCCGAGGTATCTGGAGGAAGGACTGGTGGTTTTTAAGCAGAGGTTGAACAGCCTTCTGTCATGTATGATCTACATTGAGATCCCTGCACTTGGATTGGACTAGATGATCCTCAGGGTCCTTTCCAACTCTATAATTCTGAGATACTATGATTAAAGGAGAAAACATGGAGCCTTGAACTCATGCTGACAGTATGTTGGGACAACACAGTCTGGCAATAGTGAGGTTTGTAGCTGGCCAGGGACTATGTGAACATGTTTTCTAGGGAAACTGGGAGATTATTGGTCTAAACTTTTAAATTATTTCTATGCCTGCGTCTATTCTGATGCAACAGAAAGGCCTTCCGAAGGAAGCATTGGAAATCTACCTCCTGAAGCTTCAACAATCAACACACAGGGGACAGCAGTTTTTCTTGCATATGGTTCTCTTGCCGTTTGTGTGTGTGTGTGTGTGTGTGTGTGTGTGTGTGTGTGTTTAAAATAGCTGCAACAGCAGCAGAGAGCTGGTTCCCTCACCCCTGCATTGTTATATACCATATTTTTCGCTCTATAAGACGCACCAGACCATAGGACGCACCTAGTTTTTGGAGGAGGAAAACAAGAAAAAAAAAATCTGAATCCCAGAAGCCAGAACAACAAGAGGGACTGCTGGGCAGCGAAAGCAGCGATCCCTCTTGCTGTTCTGGCTTCTGGGATAGCTGTGCAGCCTGCATTTGCTCCATAAGACGCACACACATTCCCCCTTACTTTTTAGGAGGGAAAAAGTGAGTCCTATAGAGCAAAAAATACGGTAACTGCAAACCAGACAGCAAGGATGTTATTTGTTATCTAGCATTTTAAAGTGCCCACTGAATGGGGCCTGAGGAATCAAAACATCTGTATCTCTCTGTGTGTGTTTAAATAAAAATAAAAATTTGTCATCTAGTTATATATGTTGTTTTTAAAAATCACAGCTACTAAGTGAACCAACGAGGAGAACGGAGCTGCTGAACAACTAAATCGAAATTAGCAACCACGCACCCATTGCCAAGGGCAACATTCGCTCGGCAGAGGATATGATAATGACAGATGAATCCTTGTTCCCAGCCTAAATTCTCTCTTCTCAACAAAATAAATGCACAATGTCTTAGATATTTTCACCCACACGCCAGTCACCTCCCTTCCAGAGCAGCTGCTGGAAATGTTGTCAGTGACGGCCAAGGAAGGTACTGTTTCCTGTCATTTTTCTGACAGGGTCGCCCCAATTTTCAGCTGACAGCGGTGAATTTTTATAGTTTCTCATGCCTTTTCTCTCTCCTGATCCTCCTTTGCCCTCTTATCTATATTTTTCCCTGAGCATTCTGGTTCATTTCTCCATTTCCCCCTTCTCCCTTCCCCCTCCGCCATCTTTTATTCGCTTATTACAGTCCACATCAATTCACATGTTGATACTTGGACCCTCTATCCAACAGCACCTTCAAAAGTAATGTAATTGGCCCTACATGCAAAAACCACACAACCCAACCCCTTTTTGCCCAGGTTCCGCCGCACAGACTTCATTGTACAAACATATTTTGCATACGTTTCCTGAAATGGATACTTTTGCATTGCTTATTACTTAAATCTGAAGAAGACGCTGTTGCCAAGCATTGTGATGCATGTGGGTTGATGGCTGGGGTTGTTTTATGTGGGAGAACAAATGAGGACACTGAAAGCATGCGCTGATGTAACTGAAATCATTTGCCTCCCTTGTGGTATTTCTCACGGCAAAGCAGGAATCACTACAGCAGCTCATGGGAAAAATAATACTTTAGTGGCACCACCTGAGAGAAGGAAAAAGCCACTGTGAAGTTCTCAATAAAGTCTGGAGCAACAACTAAGTTTGACTCATAGTAGACCCGTTGAAATTAATGAATGTCCATTAATTTTATTTTTTATTTATTAAATTTGTATCCTGCCCTTCATCCGTAGAACTCAGTATGTCTACTCTGAGTAGGACTACCTCAGAATTCTACCTCAAATGTTGGCTCTTGAGGTGCCCTTCTGCAGGCAGAAGGGCTTGCCTTAACTTTGTTCAAGATTGTTGCATGAGAAAAGAGAAATGATAAACAGAAGTGTGCTCAGTTGAGCACAAGGTGCTGAGCTATCTCTTGCACAACACCTGCTAGTACAAGGCATTGCGCAGCACCTCAGAAAGTGCGCACAAGCTGAGCTTAGAACAAGCAAAGCATTCTGCTAGATCAGGGGGTGGAGAACCCTTTTCAGATCAAGGGTCAGACTCCGACTGGGTAAAAACACCGAAGGAGGGTGAAAAGTAGTATAGGCTGGGGAAAGGTCATGTAGTTAAGGATGAGGTATAGACAAGGAAGAGTCCCAAATGTCAGATAGAGAGGCTGGAGGCTACATTTGGCTACTAGGCCTGAGGATCCCCACTGTTGTGCATGCCACAGCACTGCCACTGGAATTCTTCCTATTGATGTGTCTCTGGATCCAATCTAAACATTGCAGCTTTGTCTGTCCTAAATCGTGGTCTGTATATTATACTGGCCATTCCAAAATACGCTATGTCTTTGACAATCCTCTTTCTGTACCAAGCTCCCTTCACATATTATTAACATGAAGGGACAATGCAGAACTGTACCTCATGCCCCATGCCACTGGCATGTGTTTCCCCTGCCCCCCCACCTAGGGGCGCCCTCAGGTCCTGAATCCTTGTAGAATTGGGGTTCCAGGGTCTGGAGAACACTGTGCACCTAGGCTTCTCTATATCCAGACAGACATTCATGTTAATCCAGAGGCAGGGAAGTCATACATTGCCAAGGATCAGGCCAGAGGTTCAGCCTCACAGCTGCTTCTACCCCTGTTGCCCCTTCACATGAGTAATGTGTAAAAAGGGTCTATCTCTTAGGTGAGCGAGTCCCTCACCCCAAACACACCATGCATTTTTCCAAACACCTTGTGTATGTGTGTGTTGTGTTTGTGTAGTGGAATACTGTGGAAATGTAATGCATGAAGTGAGCTTCATTTATCCTGACAGTAGTATCATTGAATCATAGCACTGTAGAGTTTCAAGGGATCCCAAGGGTAATCTAGTGCCACCCCCTACAAGGCAGGAATCTCAACTATAGCATCCCTGGCAGCTGGCCATCAAGGAGAGTATACAACCTTCCAAGGGAGACTGTTCCACTGCTCTTAATATAATAATAATAATAATAATAATAATAATAATAATAATAATAATATATACCCCAGCCACTCTGGGCGGCTCCCAATCATGTGTTAAAAACAATACAGCATTAAATATTAAAAACTTCCCTAAACAGGGCTGCCTTCAGATGTCTTTTAAAAATAAGATAGCTGCTTATTTACTTGACATCTGATGGGAGGGTGTTCCACAGGGAGGGTGCCACTACCAAGAAGGCCCTCTGTCTGGTTCCCTGTAACCTCACTTCTTGCAATGAGGGAACTGCCAGAAGGCCCTCAGCGCTGGATCTCAGTGTCTGGGCTGAACGATGGGGGTGGAGACGCTCCATCAGGTATACAGGACTGAGGCCATTTAGGGCTTTAAAGGTCAGCACCAACACTTTGAATTGTGCTCAGAAACATACTGGGAGCCAATGCAGATCTCCCAGAGGCATTCTGGATTAATTGCAGTTTCTGGGTCATCTTCAAAGGTAGCCCCACATAGAGCACATTGCAGTAGTCCAAGCGGGAGATAACTAGAGCATGCACTACTCTGGCGAGGCAGTCCGTGGGCAGATAGGGTCTCAGCCTGCGTACCAGATGGAGCTGGTAAACAGCTGCCTTGGACACAGATTTGACCTGTGCCTCCATGGACAGCTGTGAGTCCAAAATGACTCCCAGGCTGCGCACCTGGTCCTTCAGGGGCACAGTTACCCCATTCAGGACCAGGGAATCCTCCACACCTGCCCAACTCCTGTCCCCCCAAAACAGTACTTTTGTCTTGTCAGGATTCAGCCTCAATCTGTTAGCCACCATCCATCCTCCAACCACCTCCAGGCACTCACACAGGACATTCATGGTCTTCACTGGTTCTGATTTAAAAGAGAGGTAGAGCTGGGTGTCATCTGCATACTGACGAACACCCAGCCCAAACCCCCTGATGAGCTCTCCCAGCGGCTTCATGTAGATATTAAAAAGCAAGGGGGAGAGAACAGAACCCTGAAGCACCCCACAAGTGAGAGTCTGAACACTCATCCCCCACCACCACTTTCTGGACACGGTCCAGGAGAAAGAGCGGAACCACTGTATAACAGTGTCCCCAGCTCCCAGCCCCTCTAGATGGTCCAGAAGGATGTTATGGTCAGTGGTGTCAAAGGCCGCTGAGAGATCCAGTAGAACTAGGAAACAGCTCTCACCTTTGTCCCTAGCCCACTGGAGATCATTGACCAGCGCGACCAAGGCAGTTTCAGTCCCATGGTGAGGCCTGAATCCCGATTGGAAGGGATCCAAATGGTCCGTATCCTCCAGGCGTGCTTGGAATTTTTCAGCAACCACCCGCTCAATCACCTTGCCCAAGAATGGTAGATTTGAGACTGGGCAATAGTTGGCCATATTGGTTAGGTCTAAAGATGTTTTTTAAGAAGCGGTTTAATGACCGCCTCTTTCAGTGGGTCTGGGAAGGCTCCCTCACGGAGGGAAGCATTCACCACCCCGCAGAGCCCATCGCCCAGCCCTTCCCAGCTCGCTTAACAGCTCTGTTGTCTAAATTTGCACACACAGCCTTGTTATTTATAGGCCCATTCAGCAGATTTATTTTAGGCGCTGCCTAACATAAGCCACTGGGGTTCCTTAATATTATCAGAAACTATTGAAATGAAAACACTAATAAATATCTTCATGGAGGAGTGCTTTGTGCAGAACAAATTTTATTTCTTCTTCAAACCAATTTGGAAAGGCTGTCTCTCTGGATTAAACTTTGCCACAAAAGATCTAGAGGTTCACAGATCTTATGTAGGAAAGACCTGGCTGGCCAACAATGCAGAGCTCTGGAGACAAACCAAGTTTAGAAAGGAGAATGGAACAACAGCGTGGCAATGTTTATATCAGGCATGGAAAGAAGAGCCTAAAAGCTCATCACGATGAAATGGCTGTGTATTATAAAACAACCCGCCTCTAATTTTAGAAACACAAGGGCTGCCATTTCTATTGTTAAATTTAATTAGTATTTTTCCTAAATAATGCCCTCTTTCTATGCACTATTTATACTTGCTCGGAGAAAATATGCTGTATGCTGCGCCTTGAAAGGTAACAGAATGTGGGAGAAGCAGCCTGAGACTGCACTTTTTGCCGAGAGAGAGAGAAAGAGAACAAGTCTGCAGAAGATGAAAGTTTCTTTAGCAGGATGTTTTCTTAGTACTAGTTCTTGACATTGGTTTTAATACATTGGTCTGTCATTTCAGAGCCACAACATACATTAGGGGAAAGAAACGGAATTTGACAACAAAACACTTGGAAAAGATTTCTTCTTCTTCAATAAATCTATCTTCAGGAGCCTCTCCATGAAATAATGTTGTTAAGTTCAAAGGCAGGTTGTTTGATATCTCCCTTCAAACAGCTAGGATCCTGACAGGGCAATCCTATATACAGATGTAACTCACACTGAGTTCAATGGGGCTTACTCACAGGTAAGTGGGCATAGGATTGCAGCCTTAATGGTGCAGATGGTTGTGTTTTATTCACTTGTGTTGCTAGGGCAGGATGAGAACATTTTAAGACAAACAAAACCCTTCTGACTTGGTGATTTCTTGAATGATATCTTTTATTTTATTTTCAAACTCGTCTGTAGTCATTTTCCATTTTATTTTATTAATAAAAGCAGGACATTTAAAAAAAAAGGTTCTCCAATGATCCTGGGGAAAAGCCAATAGTCCTGTTAGAGATGGCACCATTTATTTAGAGGGAACTGTGAAATTTATCAAAGCAGACATAAAAGAGGAACAAAAAGCATGGCTATAGACAGCAGGGTACAGTTTTTGTGGATACTAGAAATTATTAATCCATTCCAGGAACAGGTAGTTCTATCTTAGGGAACAAACAATTCCTGGATCTCTACATGGGTGCCTGGAATACAACAGCCATGAAACCAGAAAGGGGGAGGGAGAAAGATGGTGAAGAAAAGAGACTCTGAGGTAAATTCCTTATCATGAAACTAGGTCATCTTTGGGTTGGAAGGCCTGTGGCCTTTTAGTCAGGTAATCTTTGGAAATCAGTAAGTATTTAAGACACAAAATTATAATAGAGAATGAAAAGGGTAGAATGATCTTCACTTTGTTCATATAGGAAACTGTTATCAGACTAAGGAATAAAGAGAGAGCTGTTGGCCTCTGGAAACTCCTTTCCCCTTCAAAGATGCTGAAGGGTTCTCACCTGGTCTCCTATTAACTTTTCCTGCCCCTTCCTGGCTAAGAAGGTGACCAGTTAACCTCATTAGTAGCATCCACTCTGAAATCCCTAATGACTCCAGCTTTCAGTTCAAAGTAGGTTGGGCAGGGGCTCCTACCCAACCTCAGCCCATTTGTAGACAGGCAAAGAATTCCAACTTAGCCCCAAAGTGACTGGGGTGATCAACCCCCTGACCACACTCTCTTCCTAGCTGGCCGCACACAGCACTCCCAAACTGCAGCATCGCACAGCTGGAGGGAACAGATATGTCTTCACAACCCGCCAAAGTCAGTTTACTGCAATATGGACCATACTCGTGTAATTAGAGAAATGGTAGATTTGGATGGATACGCGGAGAGCCTTCAGTTAAGGAGTGCAGAGCTCAAGATGCAAACATTACCCTCAAGATGGTGGCCAGCTGGGTACATCCTATGCAAACTGAGTCTGATCCTTATGTGATAATGTAGCCCTGCACTCAAACTTTCCCCTTGCCATTGCCCTACTTCTTCTCTGTTTCCGCCATTTATCAGTAATGGATGCAATCCATCTCTAATGAATATCTATAGAGATGGATTTCAAATTAGATGGTGTTCCTTTATTCCCTTTTCATCTTCCTTCCTTCCTTCCTTCCTTCCTTCCTTCCTTCCTTCCTTCCTTCCTTCCGGTGGAAATCAATAGCTGTTTTTATGGTGGTGGGGACAGCTACACTGTTTCTCTCTTCTGAAACGGGATGGTTCCTTTTATAAATAGAAAACTTTAAATACTAATTGCTAGTGTTTGCTGTGGACATTTCACATTAGCCTTTTCTCTTTCGTGGCCCTGCTTGCCTGTCTCTGATAATACGTTCTTAATTCTAGTGCCATTAATCTCTTCCAGAAAACAGATTTCTGGAAAGAACTATAGGGGAGGAAAGATTCTATCCAGATATTTCAATATAGGCATTCTTTTTTTTGAAGGGAGGACAGGATATATTTGTGAATTATTGTTTGGGTTTTTAACATTATAAGTTGGTATAATTTGCCTGGTTTGTACCTTGAAGGGTTTTTGTTTTTTAAGTCCCTGTTCCAGGCCAACATATGTTTTAAGCTCATGCTGATAATGTTCTTGAGCTGCATTCATCGGTGATATTTGTAGAGAGCTTCTTGGTATAATTGTAATTCATAAGTTGTCTGCTGCCCTGTGATATGGGCATAATTGTCTCTGGACACTGTAAGCAAATGCAGCCCTTGTCAGAAGGATTGATAGTAAATGTTTTGGGGGTTTTGTTTTTTGTTTCAAAATTAAGTGCCATGTTTCCCAATACTGCACAATTGAAATGGGACGTTTCTCTGTGTTTCTAAGAAGAGTTTTATCCAGCTCAGCAAACAGTTTACCCCAGACACTTTGTCTCGCCAAAAAAGCAAGCTTTGTGTTCAATTTTACATTAAGAGATTTGGGTTTGATTTGTTGTTGCTGCTGCAGTTCATCATAATCAAAAAACAAACTCTCATCAGCCATGATAAACCGGATAAGACTTTCCTGAACTCTAAATGATATGGTAATATTATGTATTAACACAAATTGTAACTGATCATTAACATGCCACATGACCCTTAGTCATTGCTCTATAAATTATTAAATAATAGAAGAGGAAATAAATCTTATCCTTATCAAATCTGCATATGGCACAAAACAGGGACGGACAGTTAACACCACAGAAGAACAGAATAAAAATCAAAATAACCTTGATAACGGGGCACATTGGCAAAAGATCTTGGAACTGTAGCCAACCACAAGGTGAAGATGAGCCAGCAGTGTGATGCAACTGTAAAAAAAAAAAAAAAAAAAAAAATGTCTATGCAATTTTAGGCTGCGTTAATGGAACAATAGTTTCCAAGTCACAAAGTTCCATTTTTATTCTCCACCACTCAGATTTCCTCTGGAGTCCAATTCTGGTGTCCGCACATTAGAAAAATCGGAGAGAGTTTAAAAGAGGGTTAGTGAAGATGTTCAGCAGTAGCAAAACAAAGCAAAGGTTTCAGGAACTGGGTATGTTTACCCTGGAGAAGACAAGACAGAGGATGGACATGATAGCACAATTCACATGCACAGATACGATTGGACACTTGTCCTGAGATAAATGGGGATGAACAAATCTGCAAATTTTGCCTACTCACAATTTTTCCTTTTCCAGTCTTGAATTCCATTCACCCTGCTTGCCAGCAATTTCCCCAAATGCAACACATTTTTGTGTGTTCTTTTCTTTTATTTTTTAAAAATAAGTTTTTAGTTATACACCCATATCATTTTTTATTTTTATAGAGTAATTCTTTTGGGCTTCCCACCCAGCATTTCATGACAGTTCTTTGTACATTTTACTTAGCTGCATATACAATAATTCCTTCACCTTATTTTGAACCTTCTTGTGTCCTTTACGTTATCAGAAGTCATCCCCTACCTGAGATTTATATTTAAGGTCAGTTTTTTTGTAAGTATTCCCCTAAGTACTCCCATTCACTCATCATCTGTTTATCATCTATATTTCTTATTTTGGATGTCTGATTTGCCAGCTCTGCTTATTCAATTAGTTTATTTAGCTATTGTTCTTTCCCTGGGATCTCTGTGTGTTTCCAATATCTTGCGTATTCTATCCTTGCAGCTGTTGTTGCATAGAAAAATAGGTTATAGGCTCTTTTTGGTAAATTCCCAATTATGCCAAGAAGACATGCTTCTGGTTTATTATGGAATGTGAATTTGATTTTTTAAAAAAACCAAAACTCATTATAGACCGTTTCCCAGGATTCCTTTGCCCGGTTGCATGTGTCTTGTTTTCATATACATTTGTGTGCATGATATATACATTTTTGTAGGCATTTCTTTGGTTGGACAATTGCATTGCAAAATTCAGAGAAGGGCTAATTTCAAAGGATGGCTACATTTTGGGTTAGAAACGGCAAGTATTGGCTTGGCAAGTGTGTTAGCAAATGAATTTATCCATAGTCCTGAGGGTGCATAATAGTAGTATACCTCACTGTGTGAAGGCATAGCTAGGTAAAATCTTTACCAACATGGAACGGTATGAAAAAACACAGGTGGGTGGCAGAGGAGAGGGGTTCAGCATATTCAAAACTGACATGAAAGTCAGGCTTTAAACAACCAACTTCCTCACAAAGGGAGAGACTGAGACATAGACCCACTGAGGTCAATCCTCTTCACAGCACACAGATTATTATCTCTATCAGTTTCCTTCTCCCTTCCCTGTGCAGCACCCCCCCACCATCTTTTTTGTCATCCTAAGAGATATCTATAGTATGTAATGATTCAGAATTAATCTTGAGTCTCTGGATCCTTTAATAAATTCAGTTACACCTGAGGAATCTAACCAAGACATCTGTTCATGAATAGTGAGAATTATTACCAAGTCCAGGTGGGAAAGGCAAGATGCCATCTCTTCCTGAAGTACTTCCCAACTGAGAAATCAGCTGTCTCTTAGCTGAATTTTCTTGTGTCAAGGTTTTTTGGTTCAGTCTCTCTTGGGGCTCCTTACTAAAAAGGCCTTCCCCTCCTCTAACATGTTACATTCCCCCTAGAACGGCTCAAGAAGGGGCCCGCAAACCAAATCCGCTCACCACCTTTAGCATATAAACTAAGATGGGCCTGAATTAATAGAAATGACTGCTCTGAAATTTCACAAATCCCTTTTTAATCATTCCTAGGCTTAACTGATTCCACTCCCCCCTAACCTTTCTCTTGGTCAAAAATTAACATTTCATTAAACAAATCATAACCTAGTCCCTAGTTTCTAATATCTGATATACTTGGAAATAATCCTCCCGCATCAAACAGTGAATGTGTCTAATGCTATGGGAAACTTTGGGGTACAGTAGAATTTCTAATATATGAACATTTAGCAACAGAAACATTTGGTTATATGGATTTCACTGTATGATCTTTATAGATACATGTTGGTGGGAGGCAATGCAAAATTTTCGTTTTGATCTGCTCATTATCTGAATGTTTTAGTGGCTCCTTATATCGTACTATCTAACATGTTGAGATGCTTTAATATGTCATCTGCAAATATGCTTTGTGTGTACATCCAGCAGATGTTTTACTAACAAAAGGTGTCATACAGGTATGCTCACCAGAAAGCCAGGGTTAGCTGTAGCAGCTTATTAACTGTTGCATCCTATGGAATGAGTGAAGTTGCATTTTCGGTTTCTCTGAAGAACTTCATTCTACACTTGGTATGTCTAGACATAGCACAACACTTCTACTCACATCACCCATGTCTCCTACAAGTAGGCTTACTTCTCAGAGGATTCTTATCTGGATTTCTCCCCCTATTTTGGAATTCTGAAATAACTGGTTCCAGGTGAAACAACTGCATTAGGAATTATTCATCCTTCTGATTTTTATTTCCAGATTTTATACTGGGCACCCCGTATGCAATTTGCCATAGATTTCCATTCCATCAGCTCATTCAAAGTTTGATGTTATGTGAGATTCTTTTGAAATTAGTTTTTCATGCTGTTTTACCAATGCATGTACACATCAATAAATCATCGCATCTCCCAAATCTTGATGAACTAATACGTGGGTATTAACCTCTTCCAGACTGATTTGTTGCATTGTTTTAGCCATTTGTTTGCCTTCACAAGCAACACAGATGTGGGGTGGGGAGCACAAAAAGCAAACAAATGGAAGGAACTGAATCGGAATTCAGGCTACTTGTGCTTCACTTCTGGAATAAATTTTAGAAATGTTCCTAGATATTCCAAAATTCAGGAAGAGTAGAATACATGGGAGAAAATTCAAGGAAAAATAAAGGCATGCAGCTGGGGAAATCCTCTCATCCTTACTCATGAGGTCAATGTTCAATGACTCCAGGAATCATATGGCATCTGATCTTATAGAATCAGGTTGTACTAAGCCATAGCTTCCTCCTCATCTGGGAATATATTGGCAGAGATATCCAGTTTTGTCTTCAGACAGCATTCCGCCTCTCCCTTCCCTGCCCACCATGTCTCATTTCTTCTCTAAGTTTTCCCATATATTTCCCTAAATATCAAAAGCAATTTACCTGTGCTGTCTCAAAAATGTAAACACTCAGCAGCTTGGCCTTCTGGAAAAACTTTTGATCTGTTTCAAATATCATGTTTAGATGATGCACGTCATCCTCCTGGAAATGTGTAATCCGAAAAGCAGACCTTTATTGCTTTGAAGCATGCCAGCTGCAACCCCTGATGGATTTTCATTTTTTGCAGGTTTCAAAATAAACGCTCTGTTGTTGTTGTGTTTCAGTTGATTTTGAAGTTGTAGCTGTGGTCTGAAGCAAACGGCTGTGTCAAAGTAGGTTATGGGCTATACATGCCTCCTTATGGCTCATGAGTTTTTCTCCTTGTGCAGAGAAAGCATGTACTACTTGATGCATATGCACCAACGGTGGTGTGCATCAGTGTTAAGCGCAACTTTTAACAGCTTCAACTCTGGTCTTGAAGAAGGGCCCTTGAAGAAGGGCAGAAGGTCGATCGTCAGCATCATTGGGTAAAATGATGCAGAATAAGATTATCAATGGCTGTTCCACCTCCACAGTCAGAGGCAGTTGCTCGAAGTCGCAGGTCCTTCTTGCAAGCATCTGTTTGGCTACTGTGAAAACAGGATGCTGGACTAGATGGGTCATTGGCCTGATCCAACAGGCTCTTCGTATGTTATCATATTCTTACGGACCATACAGCAGTTGATTGGGGGGGGGGGGACACCATATCTTACACTCTGGAGAGCCTCTGCCAGTCAGAGTAGACAAAATGACTCTATATCAGGCTTCCTCAACCTCAGCCCTCCAGATGTTTTGAGACTACATTTCCCATCATCCCTGACCACTGGTCCTGCTAGCTAGGGATCATGGGAGTTATAGGCCAAAAACATCTGGAGGGCCGAAGTGGAGGAAGCCTGATCTAGATGGATGGAAAACGTGGCACCTGGTAAAAGGCAGCTTCCTATGATCATAGAAAATCTGGGCGGGGTATCTTCCATCAGTTTTGCAGGAACGTTTGTCCCCTGCCAAAGTGGGGAGATACAGCGGTACCTCGGGTTACAGACGCTTCAATTTACAGACTCTGCTAACCCAAAAATAGTACCTCGGGTTAAGAACTTTATTTCAGGATGAGAACAGAAATCGCACGGCGGCAGTGGGAGGCCCCATTAGCTAAAGTGGTACTTCAGGTTAAGAACGGACCTCCAGAATGAATTAAGTTCTTAATCTGAGGTACCACTGTATTTTGGGTATGGTGACTTCTGAGGGCAAATTCGTACAACTGGAGAGGAAGGCATAGTTCAGTCCAACACGAGTTCATAGGCTTTGTTCTTTTTTTCTGCCTTCAACAACACACAACTATCTGCATATTATTTTTTTAATTTTGACAATTTATATACAGCTTAATTACAACTGTCTCTAAGCAGTGTACAAGTAACTCAATAAAATGAAAATGAAAATCAGTTAAAACCTGAGGAAGGAAATCCTGCATGTTGCTATCAAATTGTGTGCAAATGCAGGTCAAGTACTACTTTCTTCTAGTCATTTAAATGTATTTAAAATTACCGTAAAACAAAATTACCTTCAGAACCATTACAGTAGTACTGAGAAATGTTTAACAGTTTTAAAGGTAATTTTATTTCTGTTTTTGCTATTTACTGGCTCGTCTGGGACTAGAATTTATTGTGTAGGCCTATGGATATTTAATGAAATGGATGGGTTTCCCCCCCAATTCTTTTGCATTTTTGTTTTTGAAATGATGCTCTTTTGTGACATACTTTTTATTGCTATACGCTTCTTAGGGTGGTGAATGCCTGGGAAAGCAGCCTAGAAGTGTTTTAACAATTGTATACAGTCTTACTTGCTTCTCTCTCTCTTTCCTTGAAATTAGTGGGGCTTTAGAAGTTCATGGCTTGGAGCATGCCCTAAATTCTCTCTGGTAGGTGTGGGGGGACGGACACAGAGAAGGATGATGAGAGGATTGAATTCCCTAGGAAAAAGTAAGATGTAAATAATCTTTCCATATGTTCAATTATTTTGCTTCACCCCCACTTTTTTGTGTGTGGCTAAAAGCTCACTTTTGGATAATGCAGTGGAAAATTAAAATGATGTGGAGGTGGTGAACATATTTTATTAAAATATCTTATCAAGCTGCATTATTCTCTAACTCCTACCTTTGAAAAAAACGCAGGGGATGATTGATTAAAACAGCATGATGGAACTGAATGGTGTTTAAGACACAGTGTGACCAAAGTTACTCTTTTAAATAAAAAGGCTTTTTAGATGCAAGGGTGATGTGATTATGAGAGACTTCTCCATTAAGGAAATCTAAATCTTCATACCAGCTATGTCCTGGACTGTGTTTAATCCAAAGAGCCAGATAAAATAAACCCTGCGCTGAAAGGCAGAGAAGTTAGAGCTTCAACGGTGCCTTCATTAGCCATTCCAAGATAACTTTTTTATAGCTTTGTTGTAACTTGCAACCAAGTTATAGTAATGATACCTTTAATAATAATAATAGTAATAAATAAGACCTTCCTTACATGTAGTACTTTTTGTCTAGAACAATCTCAATGCACTTTATGGACTATATATAGGCACTGCTTTGAACCATAGCCCGTGTTAGAGGTGGGTGGGATGGTACAGCCCTTTTGCATTGAACTTCACAGAACAACTATCACAAGAGTTGGCGAAGAGGAGAGAGAGAGAGAGAGAGAGAGAGAGAGAGAGAGAGAGAGAGTGCACAAAGCCCTATGATTTGAGTACTGGTGAGCATGGGCTTAAGCCAAGATTTATGTTAGAGGGGCAGGCTTCATGCTGTGGGGTGAGCAGAACCTCAGTCAGTTTAAAAAAATGTTAATTTTTGCATCTTGCTAGCAATGCATTTTGGAAAAGCCCTCCCACACAAGGTTCCTAGTGTTGACACTGTATATAATTCAAAAACCTCCGGACACCAGGAGGGTGTATTTAAAAACATAAGGCAGAAAGCACGTTGGCAAATATATTTAGCTAAAGAGGAGGTTTTAGAAGGATTAAAAACTAAAAGAGAAGGAAGGATTGGAAATTATGCAAGATTACATAAACATGATAAAAGAATAACATGTTTGCAGCTACTCCAGCCTCTGGCTACCACTGAAAGTACTTTTCATTTATCACCTTGATCAAGCATTTATGAGGGAGCTTGTAACTTCTTCTGCTTTCTCTTCAGTTATGTTGACTCAGGGCCAATATGGGGGGGAATTAAAAAGTCACCAGTTCTTCACTGCTCAGGTAGATTTAAAATACTGGTTCTGTCAGTTTGACATACCTCACCCTTACAACAATGAATCCCAAGATGTTGGGTGGTGGTGGCGTTTGCTGTTGTCGCTGTTGGTTCTTTATATCTTTCTTTTAGATCTTGCTGTGATTTGTGTGGAAATGGTTCAGTTTGCCTGTGTATTTTTCAAGTTTTATTTATTGTTGATGAGTGCTTTTGTTATGTTGTAGTTATGTATTTTTTTCTTCAAGTTGTAAGCTGCCTTACATATGTTCCAGCATAGTTGGAACTGTAGAAAGGTGGCATACAAATAAATTATGTATGTTTGTGTGTGTGTATGTATGTATGTATGTATGTATGAATGTATCGGGGGGGGGGGGGGGCAGCTCTATGGCACTGCCCCACATTGCCTGCTGCTCCTGCTTTTACCATCCAGGTTCCCCTAAATGTTCAATTGAAATCGACCATCCTCCTGTAACTTAAGCCTATTTAAATTTAATCCTGTTTTCTGTGATAGCAGGGGGCAAATTGTTGATTCTCAACAAAGTGAGAAGACATATTCATAACTGCCAGTACTCAGGGATATTTACAACAACACAGGGTAGTGAAATTGCAGCCAAGAAGCTCAATTCCTATACAGTGGAACCTCGGTTTTCGAACATCTCCATTGACGAACGTTTTGGAACTGGAATGCCGCAAACCCAGAAGTAAATGCTCCCATTTTGGAAGTCAGACTTCTGAGACAGCTTCCGTATTGAGCTTTCCGTATTTATTTTTCCATTTTGAGGCTTCCGTATTGAGTTTTTAGTTTTCGAATGTTTCAGAACTCAAACGGTGTTCCAGAATGGATTACATTCGAAAACCAAGGTTCCACTGTATATGACTGACACCCTTCTTTGGAAATTAACATCCAGACTTTAACATTCAAAAACTTTGCTGGCAGAAACTTATAGATAAAACATAATACTTACAGTCCCATGCTTATTCAAGCATGGGCTTACAATCTCTTCTTCTAACTTCCAAACAACTGTATTTTCCTCTCTTTCCAGAGCTCAGCACTCAGCTTTCTGTATCTCAGTTAGGCCAAGACTTGCAGCTCCTATGAGAGATTCCCACTTTTACCTTCTCCTGCAGCTTTGCTCTCTTTCTTTCAAGCAGAGAAGAAACACTCCAACAATCTATTCAATTTAGCAGTGTTCACAGTGGATGCTAAACCACAGTCATCTTGCTTCACGTAAAATGGAGTCTCTCCTTCACTACATATGTCCCATGTGACCAACCTTAGCCAATCACATGAGAACTATGAGTGAACTCTCTAGAATTCAATTACCAACTAATCAAATTTACTAATACATGCAAGCATTTACAATTTCAGTGAATTAAATTACTATACTTAACACCAACTTTGTTGAAGCACAAGCTCCTGCTAGGTCAAAAATAATGCAGCACAATCCAAAGGAAAGCATGTTGAAGTCCCTCTGAATTGAAATTGAAGTGCTTAATTATTGGAGGCAGCGTCCGCTCTGCTATTAGGCAGAGTGAGGCCATCACCTCAGGGAGCAGCCATTCTCCTGCGTTAGTAAACTGAGCTATGTGTGTGCCACATGCCTGTACCCCAACCCCACAAATAAATTAGCTAGCTGGGCTCAGGTACACGAGAGGATATGATCCTGTTTTCAGTGCTGAAGTACATGGAGGGCTGTGTGTGTGTGTGTGTGTGTGTGTGTGTGTGTGTCAGCTTGTTATTTGCCTCAGGCAGCAATATATCTTGGGCCAGCCTTGATTGCTGGATTACCGTATTTTTCGCCCTATAGGACGCACTTTTCCCCCTCCAAAAATGAAGGGGAAATCTGGGTGCGTCCTATGGGGCGAATGCAGGCTTTCGCTGAAGCTTGGAGAGAGAGGGGGGTTGGTGCGCACTTACCCCTCTCGCTCTCCAGGCTTCAGGATAGTAGCCTGTTTCCCGGAGCGCTGGCGCGCTGAAAGCAGAGCTCCTGGCGCTTCGGGAACACATCTGCAGCCTAGGCAGCCCTGCGGGAGGTCCCGCAGGGATGTCTACACTGCGGATAGCACCCTGCTTCCCGGAGTGTTGGGCACCCTGAAAGCAGAGCGCCCGGCGCTTTGGGAACACATCCGCAGCATAGGCAGCCCTGCGGGAGGTCCCGCAGGGATGTCTAGGCTGCGGATAGCAGCCTGCTTCCCGGAGCGTCGGGCGCCCTGAAAGCAGAGCGCCCGGCGCTTCAGGAACACCTCCGCAGCCTAGGCAGCCCTGCGGGAGTTCCCCACAGGGCTCCCCATGATGCGGATAGCAGCCTGCCGCCCGGCGGGCGGGGCACCCTGAAGCAGAGCGCCCCTCGCGCCGGGCAGACATCGGCCAGCCCCACAAGCTCGGGGGACAGCAGGGAGGCGCAGCGCCGCCATCCCACTGTTCCTCGACCTGGTTCGGTTTCCCCGACCTGCTTTTGGGGGGGAAATAAGGGGGGGGGAATTTCCCTTTATTTCCCCCCAAAAAAACTAGGTGCGTCCTACGGGATGGAGCCTCCTATGGGATGAAAAATAGGGTACATGTATAATGCCTGCTCGTGAATCAGGCATGTTTCTGCTGAATACAACAAAAATAAGGCAGAATGCTAATCCTTTGCTCCTAAGAGATGTGGGTATAACTCGTATTTAAACAAGTTTCATTATGGCATTGACTTAACAGGTACACTCTCATTTTGCAAAGTCAGAAGCTGAATTTGAGTGCTTTGTAATAGAAACAGGCCAAAAAAATACCTGAAATTGGGACATTTTAAAATAATATGTAACACTTGCATATAATATGCAATATTAAATGCACCTACCTTCCTTTTCCAACCGCCCGTCTCCTTTTCATCTTTTGTCTCAGTCTATTTTTGCGTTTATTACTGCTGCTAGGAGACTGTCCTCTTTATAGAGGCTGTTTTTATACTATTAGCTATTTCGAGGAACCTCAGTGGAAGTCTGGCTGATATCTGTTCATGAAATGAAAATAGAACAGGGAATAAAATATTTTAAAAGTTAAGATCAGTCAAACACTGGGGCCTCCGTACTGAAATGGATTTGGACACCTAACCTACACTGGACCTAGGAAAATATTTTTAAAGAACTAGGTGGGGCTTTATAATGATCAAAGGTCCCCCCCCAAAACCCTAGAAAGTTCTAGTACTTTAAAGGTCCAAAAGACCTTATAGCAAATGATTGGATAGACCATTTGGAAAATGCTAGTTCAAACCCCAGAATGACCCCACTTGGAGGGGTGTTCTGCAGCCACTGGGCATGCTCAGTCCTCACCGATCTCTGCTCAAGTTTCCCTTCCCTCCTTTAGGGGTGGGTGAATCTGTCGATTGTGATTTCTCTCAGTTTCTCATTTTTCCAGTCTTAAACTCAGTTTTCCACATTTCCACATCAGTTTTTGAATTTTTAATAATAAAAGTCCTCATGAAAATTCACCAGCACTTTAGTGCAAATTTCTCCTTATACACACGTTTGTATGCGATTTTGCCTAACAAACACATTTTTTGCAATGTAAATTCCCCTAATTACATTTTTGCAAATATATGCAATTTACCTTAGGATGTGTGCCGTATTTGTAGATACAACTTGACTGGGGAACCACATTGCAAAATTCTGAGGAATGCAAATTTCAAAGGATGTCTGTTTTAGGTCACTCCACCCCCCGCCCCGAAATTATGGATTGGGTAGGCTTGCCTTTAAATGTGGGTTGAATTTCTACCCCCTCCCTAATTAGTAAATATCCATCAGGTTTCTGACACTACCCAAATGTTCAATACACTGCAGCTTTGTTTTGTGTGTTGATACACACACAAAAAGCAGCTATGGAGATGGCCAAGGGAAAAAATATCTGCCTTCTCTCTGCCTCATATTACTCCCAACACATCTGAGGGATAATTATTGTGAATTCTTCCTAAATGAAGACCCAGAGGAGAAATAAGAAGGTCAGCACTGCTATTTAATACAAAAGGAGCATTCTTTTCTTTTTTGGAGGGGAAAAAATACAGCAGTGATCTGAAAGGCAATTTTAAACTGGCATTGATTTGAGGTGCAATTTGAAATTCGATGACAGTGTATGTAAATGTGCTAGGGCCACTGAGGAGACACACAGAGCAGGTGATGTGTGACAACTTAAGAGCATGTAGAACTGCTTTTATTTATATAGTCTTTCCCTTCTTGACACATCCTAGATGTATTCTGCTCTTGAGCTACACTTGTGAAATCCCAAGAAGTGCCGCCGCTTTCCATGGAGTTACTCAAAATCAATCCAATTTAGCAACAAGAACATTGTTTTGTGTCTGTCTGAATGAAGAATGTGCCCTTTTGAAGTTTTTATCAGAGGAATATCCAAGGGCTGCTCATGTAGATTTGCTTGTTTTGAGGATGATGGCTAAATCTTCTCTCTCTCTCTCTCTCTCTCTCTCTCTCTCTCTCTCTCTCTCTGTGTGTGTGTGTGTGTCTCACACCTTTTCTCTCCTTCGATTTTAAAAAGGGGAGGTGAGTGGAGGAGGAAGGAAAGTGAAATGCAAATGTAATCCTGCAGACCTCCCCCCACAAACACACTGAAGGGGGGTGGATGGAGAATAGTCATTTTTTGCAGATTCTCTCTGTTGCCTGCAGCTGGCTGCCACACTAAATCCCACACAGCTCCAGTGGCTATTCCAACTCTCTGGAGCCTGGAGGGCTGAAGGAGGGAAAGGATATGGAGGGAAATCAGCAAAATGCTTCAATGACTGGCAGCATTTTGTTAGCTCCCTTAAAACTGCCTTGCTAGCCTTTGTTTGAACCCCACTAAATGGTCTGTCTCTTTGCTTGGCAATTACTTTTACAGTAGATCACTTTGGGTGGACCCTGATATGGGAAGGCAGACTTTCTCTCCTCCACACCTGGAACTCTCTGAACCCACAGGCCTAAAAATGTGCTCAGGAGGATCCACAAGCTCTTCAGGGCATCAGTGGAGAAGAGGGGAAGGTCCATTGCTTGAGCACACATTCATTCTGTTGCTGAGAGGACACATTCACCCAGAGACATCTATTACTCCCTCCTGAATGAGGCAGAGCAGCAGGGATGAAGAGATCGTCTTCCTAACACAGTGGTTTTCAACCAGTGTGCCGTGGCACCCTGGGGTGCCTTGAATGATGGATGGGGTGCCGTGGGCAACCCTGGACTCTGCCCCTCTTTCCTTTCCTTCCTCCCTCTTCTGATGCCCGCTCATGTCTCTGCCTCCCAAAGGCTTGCACAGCTGTTTGTTGTAGCGGTGGCTGCCCTGAGGACTCCCAAGGAGAGGAAGCTGAGGGAATACTCCTGCTCTGCAGGCAAGGGGTGACATCACTGGGCTCCAGAGCCCCACAGCGGTGCCATAGAAAGAATGTAGTTGGTCAAAGGAGCTGTGGACTCAAAAAGGTTGAAAACCTCTTCCCTAACACTCTTCTTTTCTAGCTGCTTAGGTGGTAGGGCATTGAGATGGGGCACACGAGGTTGGTGTATACAACAGAGCATGAGACTGGTGAAAGCAAGGCTCCTCTGGTTTACATTTTCCTTCTTTGTCTTTCTTTCTTCTTTCCTTGGGAGATAGAGAAACTGTTAGGAGCGAACCAATGGTAAATCACACAGTGCAAGTTGGAGTTAACTCTTTATTAGCAAAAAGTAATCTGCCCAGGAGCGTAAGGCCTAATGAGCGCAACAACTCATCCCCGGTAAGCCTTGCCCACATGAAGCAGTTGCTGGGATTGAAGGTCCCGGCCTCCTCACAGCTATCTAAGTCCTCTCCTCTCCAGGGCTTTTTCCAAGCATGTAACCAATCTCTCCTCTGCCCTTTTCATGCCTCTTCTGGTTCTGGAAGAAAAGGGAGGAGGGGCACTTGTCACAGCAGGATGGAGAGACACCCTTGTCTCTTCACCAGCGTGATTCATCTCTGCATCTTGGCCTCCCTCCTCCCAACCTCCTGCTTCAGCTTCTTCCTTTGATACTGGACTTCTCTCTGCCACAGACTCTCCCAGCTCCCTAAACCCCGTTGCCTCTTCAGCTACTGACACGTCCTTCCAGTCTTCTCCCTCTTTGTTGTCCCTTCCCCAATCTCCAGGCTATGAGCTTTCTTCCACTGGAGGTTCCCCAGCTGGTTCCTCCCACCATTCCTCTACCTCAGGGGTCAGCAAACTTTTTCATCAGGGGGCTGGTCCACTGTCCCTCAGACCTTGTGGGGGGCCGGACAATATTTTGAAAGAAAAACGAACGAATACCTATGCCCTGCAAATAACCCAGAGATGCATTTTAAATAAAAGGGCACATTATACTCATGTAAAAACACGCTGACTCCCAGACCGTCCATGGGCCAGATTTAGAAGGCGATTAGGCTGGATCTGGTCCCCGGGCCTTAGTTTGCCTACCCATGCTCTATGTCCAACCAGTCTGTCACACACACACACACACACACAGAGAGAGAGAGAGAGAGAGAGAGAGAGAGAGAGAGAGAGAGAGAGAGATTTGGTTCCAGGACCAGATATCACCACTCCCCAGCGAGCCACTAGTTGTTGACCCTTCATCTTCAAACGTGTTCTTTTAAAAACAGTTCCCAAATAGGTTTCCTAGCTGAATGAGTGAAATTGTAATGTCATTATCTCAGCAAGAATATCTTTTTTCCCTCACAGTGCAACAGCGCAGAGGTTTACGTTCTGAAAATTCCTCTTCCGCGCAAAGATTTAAAGCAGACTACATGTTGAAAATGGCAACGTGAACTAGTAAGGGATGTGCTGACATTTGAACCGCTTGCCTTTTAAACAAAATTCATTATACTGAAGCCCTCCAGATACACAGAGTTCTGATGTTCTCAAACAGCCCCTTAAACTTTTCCATTTTGTGGTCATTTACAGTTCTCTCATGAGTGGAACAAGTAAGTCTAAGGTGTATGCCTCAGTCAGCTAGAACAAATAAACAAAACAAACGAAGAGAATGCATTTCTCTTCTACATAGCATCCACGCCAGTGCTTTTATATATTTTAATAGCTACGCCATGGAGAAATTGTAAGATGTATCCCCCCCCCCCCCTGCAATAAGAGTTACCAGACAAATATATATCTACTGAAAATTGCTCCCTTGGCTCAGGAATATAAAATACTGTTAAACCTATTTAGAAGCCTACACACACATTATTTACTTGCAGGCTTTAATGTGAAAAAAACCCCCTCTGATTCAGACAACAGCAATTGTTTTCAGTCATATCAATTGTCTCACCCATTATTTTATCATTTGTTTTTCTTTCAGTAATACAAATGCCAGCTACTCAGGGATTCATCAAATCAGTACCAAGGCACTGCATATTTCTCAGTTTCAGTCCAGTGTAGGCAGTTTCTGAAGACAATTGCAATAACGTAATTTTACCTTTACCAATTATCAGGTTGCCTTATGATGCCATTTTGTGAGTATTGTGTATAATTCAGCAATTCCAGCAGAGGGCAGTCAAGCAAGAATAATCACATAACTATAGCTTTTAGACGATGCTGCTGTTCCTAGATCTTTTTTCTTCCTCGAAGAAGTGAAATGAATGTCCTAATTTTCTTTTTGACAAATGTGTCTTTGGCAAGCTAGATCTCTATTCACTTAACCTACTCTCTAAACATGAATATGAGTCACACTATTTCCCAGATAACAGAGATGATATTTATATAAAAACGCTTCTTTCCACATTAAGAACAGAGCCTGAGGATCACAGTTAAGGAAAATAGATGTTTCAATAACCTTTCTGTTCTTTCCCCCCTCTCTGCTCAAGGTATATAGGAGATTTAAAGCCAGCACAGCTAAACAATTATCTCTAGGATGCTTTTCAGACTAAAACAAACAAACAAACTGCAAATAAAATAAAATTGCTTTTATGAGGTCCAAACTCAAAATAATTAACTGTAAAACAGAAAGAGACTTAAGAACGTAGGAGCCCTTCTGGATCAGACCAAAGGTCTATCTAGGCCAAAATGTTGTCCCTGCAATGGCCAACCAGAGGATTCTGGGAAGTCTGCAAGCAGGACTTGAGCACAAGAGCACTTCTCCTATTTGTGATCCCCAGAGACTGTTCTTTAGAAACGTAATTGCCTCTGAAGACTCAAACACCATTCATATTGTGAAGCAGAATCCTCCATTATGAAGTACACTTATCCTAACAGGTTGGTTCTAAAAAGGCTGGTTCTAAACAGGTCACAAAGAGAACTCTAAACCAGAGCCTAAGCTTCCAGACACTAATCTAACACTTCAGCCAGTGTATCACATCATCTCCCACAGCCAAGCTGAAATTGTGAATTTGACCTTTGACTCCTGTGCTCTCTGGAAAGCCCAGGGGGTAATACTATGTTATGATTTCCTCTTATGGGCCTTGCAGGAAGTCATGGAAACTGCCAGCGGAGTGCCCAAGAGAGGCTCACTGATCTTTAAAAAAATTAAAATCTAAAATCAGCACACCACTCCCCTATGCTTCACAGACAGCATCCTACCCTGGCTCTCTGTACTTCCTGGGAAACTGAGGGGAGGACACGATAATATAACATGGTCCCTTGGGCTTTTGAGGAAGTATGGGACTGGAAAAAGTAGAACTCAGCTACCCATCAGCTGAATGCCCAAACACCCAGACTCAGACAAGTTTCAGTCAAATTCTACTCAATCCCCCTGGCAAATGGCCAGAAAAAACTCAGTTGAATTTATTGGCATATTCCGTTTGGTTCTAATGCTCTGTCCGGGGTCCTGAAAGGCTTATCGCCAATCTACTTTGTTCAGGAATTTTAATTTCACTAGATCTCTGCCTATGTGTTTCTTACCTGTTCTCACCTTCTGCTTTCCAGATTTTCACCCTTATGACTCATCCATGGGCTTAACTTCACCAGAAAATCACAGGCCCAAAGTCACACAATGAGCTCATGGCTGTGTAGGGGATTTAAACCTGCCCCTCCTCACTCCCAGACTACATTCTAATCTCTCCTAGACTACATCAAACCAGCTCATGTTCTACTACTGAGCTACCATGCCTTTCATGGTAAGCAACCACCAGCAAATCTTTTGTGGGGACAAAATTCCATCCTAACTGGTCAAACAGACCCTGCTCGTAGCAAGTGACATTTTAATGGTGTCCATTTGGTCCCCATCCTGAAGGCGTATCTATGTGCAGGCCTTTGACAACAATCATATTGCCAAGTATGTTTCAGATTGCAGATGTACACACTGCTGAAATCAACGAAACACGCATGTCAGAACATGGCAGCCATTAATTAGAATGAAATTGTTACACAGTGTGGTGTAGTGGTTAAGAGTGGTGGACTCATAATCTGGTGAACCGGGTTCGTGTCTCCACTCCTCCACATGCAGCTGCTGGGTGACCTTGGGCTAGTCACACTTCTCTGAAGTCTCCCAGTCTCACTCACCTCACAGAGTGTTTGTTGTGGGGGAGGAAGGGAAAGAAGAGTTTGGATTTGATACCCCGCCTTTCACTCCCCTTCAGGAGTCTCAAAGCGGCTAACAATCTCCTTTCCCTTCCTCCCCCACAACAAACACTCTGTGAGGTGAGTGGGGCTGAGAGACTTCAAAGAAGTGTGACTGGCCCAAGGTCACCCAGCAGCTGCATGTGGAGAAGCAGAGGCGCGAACCCGGTTACCCAGATTACGTGACTACCATTCTTAACCACTACACCACACTGGCTCTTTTTAGTTTTCAGCATCCTGCAATGCTGAAAATTCTTGTTGTTAGCCCCTTTGAGACTCCTTAAAGCGGGATATCAAATCCAAACTCTTCTTCTTCTTTATACAACAGAAATGCTAAAGAATAAAAAGAAACAATGCTTTTGCTTCATAGCATATATATTATATTTCATCTCCTGATTTTGTGCCATATATTTATAATAGAGGTTGTGGCCCAATAACTGACTGACAGAGCAACCCAAATGAGGCTGCAGGCAGCAAAGAACAGCCTTGTAAAAGATTGCTGCGTTTTATTTGTCATTGAGACATGGCTTCAACCGTCCATACCAGACACAGCTATTCAGTTGGAAGGCTGTGCGGTACATCGTCATGACCGAGGCATGGACTTCGGAAAAACCAAAGGAGGGGGGCTGTGTGTATATGTGAACAAATGCTGGTCCAATAATTCGAAGACTGTGGGCAGTCACTGTTCACCGGATTTGGAATATGTGGCTGTTAAATGTAGACCAGCCTATCTCCCTAGGGAGTTCACAGCTGTTATGTTAACTGGTGTGTACGTGCCACCAGATGCCGATGCCAACCTGGCTTTGGGATGCCTGCAGAGCCTTATCAGCAGCCAGCAAGACAAGTATCCTGAAGCTGTGCACATCATTGCGGGAGACTTCAACCATGTTGAACTTAAAACAGTGCTCCCAACGCTCTATCGGCATGTGAAATGTCCCACAAGAGGGGACAAGACACTGGATAAAGTTTATTCGAATGTAAATCACGGCTATAGGGCTTTACAGCTGCCACACTTGGGCCAGTCCGACCATATGTCTCTGTTCCTGGTACCAGCATATATCCCACTCAGGAAACGGGCTCCCACAATATTAAAATCTGTTAAAATCTGGCCTGAAGGTGCTATTCACCAGCTGCAGGACTGTTTTGAGAGAACCAATTGGGATATTTTCGATCGTACAGACCTGGAGGAACACACGGCGGCAGTTCTGTGCTATATCAATCACTGCACAGACACTGTCACAGTAAATAAATCCATCCGGTTTTACCCCAATCAGAAACCCTGGATGAATAGAGAGGTCCAGTGCCTGTTGCGGGAAAGGAACAGGGCTTTCAGGTCAGGCGAGGTGCAGCTTTACAGTGTGGCAAGAGCAAACTTGAAGAGGGGTATTCGACGGGCAAAATTGGATTATAGGCTGAGGATTGAGGATAATTTAAGGAGCAACAACACAAGACAGATGTGGCAGGGGATTCAGCATATTACCAACTACAAACCTAACCTTGGTGCTGTCGACGGTGACCCTTTGCTGGCGGAGGAGCTTAACCTCTTCTTTGCTCGCTTCGAGAGGGAGCCACCTGAGACGCCGGTATTACAGCCACCAGCCCATAGGGGCCCCTCATTCACGGTAGAGGAGCATGAGGTGAGACAGGTATTGAGGATGGCGAATCCGAGGAAGGCGGCTGGACCTGATGGCATCACTGGAAAGGTGTTGAAGGGCTGTGCGGATCAGCTGGCGAGGGTCTTTACTAAGATCTTCAATAAGTCCTTACACCAGTCTATTGTCCCACCCTGCCTGAAGTCGTCAACTATTGTCCCTCTGCCTAAAAAATCCACAATCAGTAGTTTGAATGACTACAGACCAGTTGCACTGACTCCAATCATCATGAAGTGTTTTGAGAAACTGGTGCGCCGTCACATTATTTCCTGTCTTCCATCAACTTTTGACAACTACCAGTTTGCATACAGGGCAAATAGATCCACAGAAGACGCTATCACCACCACTCTCCATGCTGCTCTGTCCCATCTGGAGCAGCCGGGGAGTTATGTGAGGCTGCTGTTTGTGGATTTTAGCTCTGCTTTTAACACTATCCTCCCCCATAGACTGGTGTCCAAGCTAGAGGCGATTGGACTCTCCAACTCCACCTGTCTCTGGGTTTTGGATTTTTTGTCAGAACGTTCTCAGAGGGTTAGAGTAGGGTCACATATGTCCACAGCCCTTAGCCTTAACACCGGCTCACCACAGGGTTGTGTGTTGAGTCCCCTGCTCTATGCTCTCTATACGTATGACTGTACAGCCATCTATTCCAGCAACAAAATCATCAAGTTTGCTGATGACACTACGGTGGTAGGGCTCATTTCAGGAGGGGATGAGTCCGCCTATCGGGACGAGGTGGAGCGGTTCTGTGTTTGGTGTGGAGAGAACAATCTGGCTCTTAATACGGCTAAGACCAAGGAATTGGTGGTGGATTACAGGGAAAAAAAGGCGGACATTCAGCCCTTGTATATCAACGGGGAACGGGTGGAGAGGGTGGCGGAATTCAGGTTTTTGGGAGTAACTATTGATCAGGGCATGACTTGGAGCGCAAATACCACTGCTCTGGTGAAGAAGGCCCAGCAGAGAATTTATTTCCTCAGACTTTTGAAGAAGAACAATCTGAGTGAGAGACTGCTGGTGTCCTTCTACCGAGGCTCCATAGAGAGCATTCTTACATACTGTATTTGTGCTTGGTTCTCCAGTTGTACAGCTAGGGAGAGGAAGGTGCTCCAGAAGGTCATAACCACAGCCCAAAGGATTATTGGTCATCCTCTCCCATCTTTGGAAGAACTGTACGGTTCCCGTTGTCTTAGGAAAGCAAACAACATCCTGCAGGATTCATCTCACCCGGGACACAGTCTGTTTGCACTACTGCCTTCTGGCAGGAGATATAGAAACATCAAGTCAAGGACAAATAGACTGAAAAACAGTTTCTATCCAAGAGCTGTGGCCTTTTTGAATGCTGTAACTCGATAGTGTGACCTGGGAGTTTGATGGGTGTTGGTGTGGGTGTGGCTGGAATGTGGTTTGTTTGGTTGTTGTTGTTGTTTTGCTTTTGTTGTTTTTAAGGGATGGCATCCAATTTCGTTGCACTTGTGCAATGTTGCACTTGTGTAATGACAATAAAGAATCTATTCTATTCTATCTATTCTATTCTATTCTATAATAGAGGTTGTGGCCCAATAACTGACTGACAGAGCAACCCAAATGCCTTTTGTACTGTGTGTGTTTGGGGTTGAGGGGCAGAGGTGTCAGCCTGGCCCCTGTGGAGTTACAACAGCATCCTTTCACTTCTTCAGAGCTCCCCTTCCATCTGTGGCAGCCCTGGCAGTGGCAGTCGGGAGACTACCCCAAAATGGGGCTCACCAGCTGAGTCAGAACCCACAACACCCGGTATGCCACAGGTTCCACCGACAAGAGGGAAAGTCTCAGCCCATCCCGGCTTTGAGGTGCTTCAGTGCTTGTGGAGATGCAGTTGTCTGCATCCACCACCACTGACTGAATCTTGATTTTGGCACACCACTGCATTTGCATTGGCCCATGAGTTGCAACACATGGAAGGCCAAATCTAGGCTGAAGCCAGAGTAGCATGTATGGACAGTAACTATTCAACTATCTGATTGCTGATAACTTCTTAATCTTACCAGGCTGAAAATGAAAGCAAACTGCTTACTCCTTGAGTTAACATACCTTAGGCCTGCTCAGCTGGATGAAAGACCAACCTGGAATCAACCCACTAGCTGTTTATGGTGGCCTGTCACAGGGGGCTTATTCTCTGCACAGTGCCACCACTGAAGTCCACTTGAGGCTGCCAGCTGGTGGCGTTTTTCCACCACAATGCTTCCATGAAAGACATCATGCAGCATTGTTCTGAGGGATACTGTGAATTTAAAAATAATAATAAATGTGGCAGCCGTAACTTCTTAACAATTAAAAAAAAACAATTAACAAAACAATTTAAAAAGCAGTCACAATTTTTAAAACCCTCAGTTCCTCTTAACACAATGCTACATGGTAACATGGCTTTATTCCAGAGGGCATTCTGTGGCTGCTGCACAAGGTCCACTGCTGCCATAATGTGAAAAGTGGGTCAAAAATGGGTATAAAAACTCACTTCGCTCCTGAAAGTGCCCCTCCCCAAAACACTTGATTTTGGCACAGCCTTCGTTTCAAGCTGTTGGTAGATTTCTGGGCTGCATTTGGCACTTGATATCCATTATGGGTCCTCATTAAGTGGTGTACATCTGCAACATACTAAAATAATGCTTAAAAGTGGCTGTAAGATACCCGTGGCACATGCTGAAGTGACTGGAAGACCCATTTTTCGTGGACAACACTGCACTGAAGCAGTGACTAAAGAAGACCATGGGCCTCGATATTCCATCGGTAGCACAGGAAAGTATGGGGGGTGGGAAACATAGAATGATATAATGGTAGAGTCGGAAGGAACCCTGAGGATCATCTAGTCCAACATCCTGCAATGCTGAAAATTCACAACTAAAGCGTCCCTCACAGACAACCACCCAACCTCTGCTTAAAAACCTTCAAGGAAGCAGAACTCACCACCCTCCAAGGGAGTACATTCAAATGTCAAACAGCTCTTACCACCAGAAAATTCTCCCTGATGTTTATCTCCTTTCTTGTAAGTTGAAGCCATTGGTTCAGGTCCTACCATCTGGAGTAGGATTAAACAAGCTTGTTCCCTCTTCCATGTGACAGCCCTTGGGATATCTGAAGATGGCCATCATATCTCCTCTTTTCCAGGCTAAAGATACCCAGCTCCTTCAACCATTCCTTATAAGGCTTGGTTTCCAGACCTTTTATCATCTTGGTTGCCTTCATCTGCACCCATTCCAGCTTGTCAATATCCTTCTTAAATTGTGGTACCCAGAACTGGGTACACAGTATCCCAGGTGTGGTCTGACCAAGGCAGAATAGAACAGGACTATTGTTTTCTTTTGGGACGCGGGTGGCGCTGTGGGTAAAACCTCAGTCCTAGGACTTGCCGATTGTATGGTTGGCGGTTCAAATCCCCATGGCAGGGTGAGCTCCCGTCTTTCGGTCCCAGCTCCTGCCCACCTAGCAGTTCGAAAGCACCCCTAAGTGCAAGTAGATAAATAGGTACCGCTTTATAGCGGGAAGGTAAATGGCGTTTCCGTGTGCTGCACTGGTGCCGGCTCGCCAGAGCAGCTTGGTCACGCTGGCCACGTGACCCGGAAGTGTCTCCGGACAGCGCTGGCCCCCGGCATCTTAAGTGAGATGGGCGCACAACCCTAGAGTCGGACACAACTGGACCGTACAGGCAGGGGTACCTTTACCTTTAATTGTTTTCTTTATCAGTTGCTTCCTCCATACCTCCCATGGTGGCAGAAGGAGGTTGAACTTCCAGCTACCAAAGCCACACCATGCCTGGCTCCATGTTTGCCATCCTCCACCCTCTGAACATTGGAGGGCCAAAACCCCTCAAAAACAAAACAAAGCAACGCCCCACCCCCAAGTGCCTCAGCCCCTAGGAGTTGGCACTTATACTGTTGACTAATCCTAAACTTTTTGAAGATGGGACCCACATTTGCCTGCCTTCAGCCTGTAGGGCCCTCACCTGTTCTCCAAGAATTCCCAAAGATTATAGACAAAGGTACCTTTGGGGGCAGCTGTACCTTACAGGGCCTGAGTTTTTCTTTGTTTAATGAGTGTGTGCACTTTTGGGGGGTTTTGGGAAGAATTGTGTATAATAATGTGTCATTACAAAAAATTTAACCTGGCAGTTTACCTTTCTGGATACATGGGAAGAATATCAGATTTCACAAAGAAGTCTGGGGTTTTTAAAATGTAGGAATAACTAAGATTCTTGTTTCGCCTGCAAAGAGTTAAATAAAACTATGCCATCTTCCTGCTAATAATAATTATGTGCTTTCTATTGAAATTTGTTCTTTGCATCTTTCCCCCCTTCTCCTTCTCGACATAAGTGTTGGTGTGTATCACTGATAGGAGGTATAAGTTTGCTAGGGCAATTACCCATTACTGTTGAGTAGCTGAGTAGTCCCTTGGGCAAACTCATGCATAATTTGTTTGTGCATAAGATACTGTTAGAGGAGCTGAGGCTGCAGTGACTCCTTCCCTCCTGCTTATGTCAGGGTGGAGGAGGAGGAAATATTATAAGCTTTTCTTCCTTAGCTCCCATGCAGTGCTTCACCTGTTAATTGAACTTAACACTATTTCTCCTTGGCCTTTGTTTCATACACCCTCCTGCACAGAGATATTCTTGTGGCAAGAAGGGTGAAGCTGACAAAGAAGAGCAGTAGGGAGGGGAAATATAACACTTTTATCCCTATAAGATACATCGTGGTCATCAGGTCTTGAATCATCAACAGGACATCCCTTTAATTGATTCATTCTGTGTCCCTCTATCTGCATATCCTTCTTATCTTAGCTAAACACTGTGGTCCTCTAAGGTTGCCTTCTCTGTGTGGATGCGGAATGAGGCTTGGATTAGTCTGGATTGGTTTAGTTTATAATCAGAATGTAAAATAATTACAAATTTCTTTTTTAAAAAACAACAACGCAGGAGCAGCGACTTGCCCTTTAGTGTTTGGCATTTTACCATCACCTCTCAGGTTCCTGCTTCCTTATCTATAACTCAATTCTTTCTCATCCTTTCTTTCAGATAGCAGGCTCTTTCTCACTCTGTTCAGCTTGCAGTTCTAAACACCAGACTCAGCTTGGTTTGTGTGGCCAAATATATTAGCATTTCAATGCAGCTCTTTCTCCTTCTGCTGCCCTGAATCTGATGTTTTGTTTTGCGAAGGGTTGTTTGTAAATAAATAAATAAATAGTTTGCAAATATTTCTTTTTTAAAATATGCTTTTTTTATTAAATTTTCTGTTTTACAATTTCAGATAAACATTGTACATGCTTAAGATATCAATGACTTCCCTTCTTCTCTTTCCATGGTTCATTTTACATATCTTATATCCCTGCATATTTTACAAAAAAAACTATACCAATCGGTTTTTCATTATTACATCCATCAAAACTTATTTACACTGCTGAATTTATCTTAATGCTGCCAGCGTTTTCAGCTGTGCACAATTATTTTCCATATATTCAATAAACGTTTTCCAATCTTCTTTAACCGTATGTCTCTTATTCTATATGTTAAGCCTGCAAGTTGTGCATATTCTGTCAACTTAAGTTGACAATCTTCTTTGGTTGGGACCTCGCTCATTTTACAATTTTGGGCTAACAAAACACAGGCTTCAGTTGACCTTTTCTTAGTTTGCAAATATTTCTAGGTAAGGATGCCTGGAAAGTATTTATGGTAACCATGTTACAATACTACACCCTCTCAAGCTGCAAACAAGAGAGCAAATGTGGGATATCTCTGAAGCACCCAGAACCAAAGTGAAGACCTCTGAAATTATTCAAGGCGCTTTGCTGATTCAGACATTAAAAACATGCAGACAGTAACAGCATCCATGTCTTAGGTTAGTGCATGTGGCACCTACTCAGTACAGATTGGAGAAGGGCCATATTTTTGGTTCCACATTCAGTATCAGGTCTTTTTTTAATCAACCACTTGTTGTATGCGGTTGTATATATAGAGGGAACTTGTGAGGTCCTCCTTGTATGTAGGAGTTCCAGGCAACTGGGACACCTGCACAACCAAGTGTCCCAATAATGCAGAGCCCCTACCTGTGAGCTAGAATGCTTGTGCTGATGGAACAATTGCCATAGTGCCATTATATATCATTTATACATTTTGAATAGTGCCTGCATGTGGGGTTGTAATTTAGGAGTAAAGGGAAGATGACTAAGGCTGCAATACTAAGCACACTTAATAGGGGATAAGCACCATTGTGCTATACATTCTTAAAAGGTAAAGGTACCCCTGCCCATACGGGCCAGTCTTGACAGACTCTAGGGTTGTGCGCCCATCTCACTCAAGAGGCCGGGGGCCAGCGCTGTCCGGAGACACTTCCGGGTCACGTGGCCAGCGTGACATCGCTGCTTGGCGAGCCAGAGCCGCACACGGAAACGCCGTTTACCTTCCCTGCTAGTAAGCGGTCCCTATTTATCTACTTGCACCCGGGAGTGCTTTCGAACTGCTAGGTTGGCAGGCGCTGGGACCGAACAACGGGAGCGCACCCTGCCGCGGGGATTCGAACCGCCGACCTTTCGATCGGCAAGCCCTAGGCGCTGAGGCTTTTACCCACAGCGCCACCCGCGTCCCTTCATACATTCTTAGGACTGGGCTATAAAGCTGTGCATGAAATATCAGGAAGGAAGCTCCATTGAACACAAGGGAGACCTAATATCTGCCTCCCAAACTAATGTAATTATCATTTGGATTTTGTACTTTTTTTTTTTACATAGTGGTTTGTTCAATAAATGTATGAAAATGCATTAAACATCAAATTTTTATGACTTGTTGACTGAAGCACCTAACCAACTTTGTATGAAAGATCATGCAGTATCTTGGCTGCAGACATTTTGGAAGGTGCAGATTGGTCTTTCAGAGCCAACATGACACCTGAGGTCATTTCAGTCAGTTTGAGCAAGAAAACTGCTATTGGAGTAGATTTGTAACAATGCATTAAACTTGAATTTGGAGGCCTGCTAAAGAAGGCACATGATAAGGGTAATGGAATTACAATGAACCACAGTGACTGCTTTGAGGAAGAGCTCTGTGGTAGGGCACATGCTTTGCACCCAGAAGGTCCCATGTTTAATCCAGGGTGTCTCTAGGTAGGATTCAGAAAGATCCCTGTCTGAAGCTACAGAGTACCACTGACAAGTCAGTGTTGAACAAGAGTAGACAATGCAATGCCATCCAGATGCTGTTGGATTCCAACTCCCACCAGTCCCAGCCAGCATGGCCAATGATCAGAGTTGATCTGGAGGGCACCACATTGGCTACCACCACTGGAGACATTTCTCAGATAATATATATTTTTTAAAAATTGTATTTCAATTTTCAAAAGTTTACAAATGCACACCTTACAATCACATACTTTCAATACAAATGCATATTAAACTTCCCTCCCCCCTTTTGTAGTTTCTTGTCTTATTTAAATTTTTAACACTGCATTTTCCACTTTACTCCGCTTTTTAGTTATTCTACAATTTATCTCGATAATGATTTTAACTGCTTGATTTAAGTTAACCCTACTAATGCAGTTACTTGCATACCATAATTTTTCAGATATTCCACAAATGTTCCCCAATCTTTAATAAGCCCCCTCCTTGGTTACTTACTACACCATTTCGGCACAAGTCATCAGTTTAATCAGCCACTCTTCCTTGGTTGGTTTCTCTTCAGATCGTATAAATCACCACTCCTCTGATAATATTGACAAGTCGGCATGCTCATATCTGATCAAGTCCTGGATGGCCACTGTCGTCCGTCCCCCCTGCCAATAGCTCAGCCAGAATTCTGCAGCAGCACCTTCAGGTTCAACAGGTTGATGATAGGACAGACAAGATGCCCATGGAGAGGAGAGGAACAGGAAAGGTCCAGCTTTATTTCTGCTCAACTGTTGTTTAATTGTCCCGCCTTATAGTTAAAGCTATGGTTTTTCCAGTAGTGATGTATGGAAGTGAGAGCTGGACCATAAAGAAGGCTGATCACCGAAGAATTGATGCTTTTGAATTATGGTGCTGGAGGAGACTCTTGAGAGTCCCATGGACTGCAAGAAGATCAAACCTCTCCATTCTTAAGGAAATCAGCCCTGAGTGCTCACTGGAAGGACAGATCGTGAAGCTGAGACTCCAATACTTTGGCCACCTCATGAGAAGAGAAGACTCCCTGGAAAAGACCCTGATGTTGGGAAAGATGGAGGGCACAAGGAGACGGGGACGACAGAGGACGAGATGGTTGGACAGTGTTCTCGAAGCTACCAGCATGAGTTTGACTAAACTGCGGGAGGCGGTGGAAGACAGGAGTGCTCTGGTCCATGGGGTCACGAAGAGTCGGATACGACTAAACGACTAAACAACAACAACACCTTTGTTATGATGATACTGACTACATAATGTGCTGCAGCAACGATGTTTGAGTGAAGAAAAAAGTTATTGCAAACCACTTTCTCCGCATCAGTAATAGAACTCAGAACAAACATGAGCCTTGGGAATAAATTGGAAAACACAATTTGCTGTTAAGTCATTGATCGAGAAGTAGAGTAGTGTTTCCTCTTTGGAAGTTAATCAGACACTCAAAAGGAGTACTCTGGGAAGCTCTTCAAAATGTATGTGCAAAGATAGCTGCCCCACCCCACCTCAAGCACATTATCAATATATTTTAACTCTGAATTTCCATTAATTATTAAAAGATATTCAGACAAGCCAAGCAGATATTCTAAAATGCACACTTCAAATATTTCCCACCTAAAATAAAAAAAAAGCTTGAAAAATGGATGGGATGGTGCTGTCCATTAGGAGGCTGCTTCCATGGACCAGGAATATTGATGGCAAGAGTACTGATGATTGGGATTTTGGACTTCGATTGCTAGGACTGTGCTGTTCCACAAGCAGAATGTACCAGAAAATGGTACCGCAAAGCAGATGCTATGCTTGGGATTTATACCAAGCACAAGGGTTAGGATTCAACTCAGTTGCTGCATGCATGGAACAAGGTCCACTTAAGCAATGGGACTTCCTTTTCTCCCCCCTCCATGTGTCCTATATATCTGCTTTGGAGGGTTGGTGGGAAACCCATAACATGGCGTTTGTTTTGTTTTGTTTTGTTTTGTGTGTGTGTGTAGAGGGAGGAAGAAGGGGGGGGAATGTCTCAGAGAAGGAACGTGGAGGGTAAAGTACACATGCGCCAGAGATTCATGCATACAACACTTAATGATAATTCAGCACTACATCTGAACCAGGCCAAAGTCTGCTTCTAGATGCTCTGCAAGATACCACATCCTCGAGGGAGGGAGGGAGGGACCTGTTTCTATTCCTATGCTCCATTTTCACCTGGTAGAAGAGCATAGGATCAGTCATTTGCCTTAATCCTAAACACATTTACTTGGAATTAACTTCCATTGATCTAAATAGAACTTAATTCCCAGTAGGTGTGCTTAGGATCAGGTTATTATCTCACTTGACTATAATCCATCAACTCAGTCCAGCTCACTCGAGCAGTCGCTGGTACAGTGGTAAGTCGGGTTACGAACTTAATTCATTCCGGAGGTCCATTCTTAACTCGAAACCGTTCTTAACCTGAGGCGCGCTTTCGCTAATGGGGCCTTCCGCTGCCACCACCGTGCGATTTCCTTTTTCATCTTGGGGCAAAGTTTGTAACCCGAGGTACTACTTCCGTGTTAGCGGAGTCTGTAACCCAAAGTGTTTGTAACCTGAAGCGTTTGTAACCCGAGGTACCACTGTACTGGGTACAAATGAGGGAAAGAATGAGAGAGCGAGAAAGTACAAGTATCCTGCAGGGACTTATATTACCACAGGCTTGAGTTTGAACAAATTGTTCCCATGTCAAAAATGATACAAAATAAAAATTCAGCTGCTCTAATGTTTTCACCACACACACACACACACACACACACACACACACACACACACTTCACTACTAACCAGAGATGGTAGGTTGCCCATGAAGTTATAGAAAGAAAGAAATAATGCACACATACACATTTTTTCCCTGCGAGTGAGAATGACATGTGATGCGAGAGTAGAAGCTGCTTCTGTCATAACAAAAGGAATATGTTATTATTTATTGGACAAACATGAGTACATGGATCTGGGATTACAATATTGGGCGGCAAATGCCATACAGGATTTTATAAATATTGCAGGAAGATAACACTGAATTTATTCTACGATAAATAGTTCCAAAACTCACATCTTGCAAAGGAGAATTGGTACTTGCTTTCTGTTTGGCTGCACTTGATCCAGCTCCCGCTGAATTTCAAACAAGGTGTAAGAGCAGTCCACTACATATGACCTTGAACCTGACCTTCAAAGAGTCATCACAGATCACAAGAGACTAGCCCAGGGGTCTGCAACCTTTAAGACAAAAAGAGCCACTTGGACCCGTTTCCGAAGAAAAAAAAACTGGGAGCCGCAAAACTCGTCATTATAAAAATAACTTTTTTGTCACTTTTTTAATTATTTCTTTGTTTGACCCCTCAGAATTACTCCTCCTCATAGAAATAAACGTTAAATTAACAAGTTACCTTTTTGTGTGTGTGTGTTCTTCACTCCCCTTCAAAACAGTGACCAGCGTACATGCCCCCTTTCAATGCAGTGACCAGCGTACATGCCCCTTACAATGTAGCGGGCGGGCGGGAAGGTGACGTCGGGACGGTGCATGACTAACGCATGCACCACCCCCATGCGACGTCACAGCCAGTACAGGCCCCGCCACAGTGGGGAGTGTCGGGGCGCACAATGCGCCTCCTCCCCTCGCTAGTATCCGCCCCGGAGCCGCGGCAAAGGTGTAAAAGAGCCACATGCGGCTCCGGAGCCGCGGGTTGCAGACCCCTGGACTAGCCTAATGCAAGCAAGAGCAGAAGGGAAAGAAAATGGACAATAGATAGGTGCAACATATTGGACTCTGCTGCTGAAGCAGAATAGTTTTTTGTAAGCAGCCAAACATTATTATAACTGGAACCTGTTAAGTCTCATTTACGGTAATTTTCAGCTTTAATTTTTAATTTTTAAATCATTTATTTATTTATTTATTCATACATTTAATTTATATACCTCCTTATACCCGGGGGTCTCAGGGCAGTTCACAGAATAAAGCCCCCAGCCAATTTACCTACATCCATAAGATGAAGCACGATTGGCTAGATTTCTATGCAGTTGTTCAGTAAGAAGTAAACCCATTGCTGGCTTCCAGTTTTCTGTCCAGAGTCCAATAGGTATGGGTTGAATATGCTAATTGGATTTAATAGAGCCAAGCCAAAAGGCTTTTTGTTTGGATAATTCTTGAAATGCAAAAGGTGCGCTTTCAGCCTCCACCACCCCAATATTGTCTATTATTATTATTATTATTAGTAGTAGTAGTAGTAGTATTTTGTCAAAGGTGCAGAGACTACAAAGAAGTGAGAGGAGAAAAGCACCACAAAGCTAGTTTTTAAGGCCACTTGTGCAGCCCCCTAAACTAGCCCACAGAATTCAGGAAAGTCCTTGAGCTGTGGGGGTAAAAGAACCATCCCATCTGCAACCATTGAGAAGCTCGCCAACCAGACTGCTTAGATGGACTCTCTGTAAGCCCCTTCCTGTTCATGTGACTGACGATGGTTCCATCCAAGCCCCACACCCATCTGCCTTCTTGACCAGTAGGGCTGCCTTAGAAACAAACTCCAGCTGCTTTGGTAAACTCAAACATGAACAGCTTTATTGAAGTATAGTAGATAGGGAACCCTGCTTTCTCCTAGGCTGGAGAATCCCAGCCAGATGGGCAGGGTATTATTATTATTATTATTATTATTATTATTATTATTATTATTATTATTATTATTAGCCCCCAGGCCCACATCGGCTTCCTCCTCCCACACACTTCTATAGGAAGTTCCCCTTTCAAGCACTTCCTCTCAAAACAGGAACTAACTGTATACACACCTTTAGTCATACTGGCTGCATGGAAGGCTTGCAGATAATCCAGGTCCAGCCTTGATTTCAATGGTGTCATGCAAATATACAACAGCTTGATACTTGACTTGATCAGGACCTTTGTTTTTCAGATAGCTGTTCAAAGAAATACTACCCATTTCATTTACTTTTATTTTTTACTTTGTGAAAACAGGAGCCTCCAGATGTTGCTGAACCATGACCCCCCCCAACAGCATGGTCAATAGTCAGGGATGATGGGAATTGTAGTCCAGCATTCTCAAGGAGGGCCACAGCTTCCATGAGTGGTCAACAACGTTCAGATTGGGCACAGCTGACCACGTGTCTCTTCCTTTATACAGAATCACTGCCAGATGAATTGCAGTTTTTGGTCTGGACTGTTCTTAGCGTTATTATGTAGCTTCTTCAAAAACCCAACTTTTTAACTAGAAAAGATTGTTTTTTAAAAAAAATCATTTTAGCACTAAGTTGGTTGATTCTGGCTGCAAGTCAAATCTGACACTACACAGCAGAGGAAAGAGAGACTGCCGTGCTCATCTTTTTAGTTTTGTCAGTGTAAGGGAATGCTGGACATTACACAACCTGGGAGGCTGCAGACTGAGCAAAGGCTCCTGGACCTCATTATCTTCACCTCTTTTGCTTGGAATGTACAAGTAATCCTATGGCAATGGTTGAGCTAATTGGACTCTGAGAGGATGAAAATCAATTAGAAGAAGACTGGACAGCCCAGTGTTATTGTTTTTTCCTAGCTATCCGTGGAGGTAAACTACAACAGGAAATCCAGATAATACTCAGCAGGCTAATGTACACACATAACACTCCCAGGTACTGTAATTTTTCATGCTTTGGGGGCTGGTGATTTTCATTAGGAGAGATAAATGGTTGGGGATGGTAGTAAAGAAAATTTTGGTTACACTTTAGCTGAACTTCTCTTTATTGATATTTATTTGTGAGCAGCTTAATAGCTTGCTTTATTGCTGTTTAGAATCACATTAAGCAGGCAGAGGGGTACGTCCTACCCAATCACGGCATATCTGCGTGCTGTAATTTACTCGTAAGTATTATTAATACAACTCAACGTGAAATTGATAGGAGTGCCATCGAAGAACGCATGTAATATTAATAAAGCGCTGCGAAAAGGCATATTGGTTTAATGCAAGAGATGTTACAGCATACAGCATCTTTAGAAAAATAAGGGGAAATGTGCTTTATTTGAGATGGCACAAACGTCTTAGTATATAAATATAGAGAATGGGAAAAACCCACCCAAAGCTAAATTCTTTTAAGGCTGCAATCCTGTATGCACATACCTGAAAGTCAGTCTCATTGAACTCATTGGAGCTTACTTCTGAGTAGACATGCAGAAATAAGGTTGTGCTGTACAGCTGCCATCCTAAACACAGTTGCTAGGGAGGAGACTATACTGAACCGAGTGGGACATACTTCTGAGTAGACACGCTTAGGATTACACTGCACATTGCATGGATTACAATGGGATATAATTAAGTCTTTAGTCCTATACCTGCATACCGAAGAGTAAGCACTGCAGAGCTCAATGGAATTTTGAGTAGAGAAATCTTTGAGGCATAAAGTGTTTTAACTTTGCAGGGATTGTTTCCACCATGTTCAAACTTCAAACTTACTGATGCTATCTTACTTCCTACCACGTAGATGTCAGAAGCAGAGACAGACAAAGCGAAAATTAGAACAACACCAAGCTTTGAAAATGACCAGCAAAACACTTCAACGTTGTTGAAAGAAGGTGAGTTGTACTGTTTATCACTGGAAATACTTCCTAATAACAGTAATACTCCACAAGAGAGTCTAATTCAACAGTGGTTAACTCCTACCTCCACAGCAGTGGCAAGTGCATTTTGCTTATTCTGGGGCTTGGCCTAAAGTTTAGAGAGTCCTGTTTTTCAGTAATCAAATTTTTCATCCTGAGTAAATAAATATCTAAGGAACGTTTCAGGTGCCCCATTGGAAGTGGGCCTAGTTTCTAGATATAGTGATATAAATGTTAGCTATAGGTGCCACCCATCAGTCAAAATGAATTTTTGAAGCATCTGACATAAAGTAAGGATACAGGAAAAAGAAATGCTATCTGCGAAATTATGCTTGGCAATAGTTTATGGCTGGAATGCAAATAATGACATTAAAAGATTTAATGGAAGATGGATGCATGTCTTGGTAGCATTTGGTTTGCTGTTGCTCAGATTCATTTGAAAAACACATTAGAATTGGAGCAAAGGAGAAGAACATGTTTTGTCTCAAAAATACGCAATGTTTCGACATAGCTGCATGTTGTTCTCGCATCTGCATGATAATGGAAACAACAGAGTTTTAAACTGTGGCTGCCAAAAGACTAACACATTTAGTCTGAGAGGATGACAGCGCTATCCTAGTTTTAAACTGCAGGCAGCAGCATTGAATGTTCATGGTGCACATAGTATGAAAACGTCTTTTGTCTATGAAAAGTAATGCCACGATGTATTTATTTATTTCCAGTATGCAGGGCCGGATTTAGGTTTGATGAGTCCTTAAGTTGCTGAAGGTAACGGGGCCCTTTATATAGCAGGCGGGGCCCATTACTTACACCATAGGAGCATACACAACACAAAACATTGTTGCTGTATGTAGGTTTTATTTTATTTGTTTTTTATCTTATATTTTGGAAATGTACATCTAGGTTTTTGGGGGCCCCCCAAGAGAGTGGAGCCCTAAGCTATAGCTTGTTTAGCTTATACTTAAATCCAGCACTGCCAGTATGTATAGACTGCCTTTCACCGTAGACAAAATCTAGTCTTCAAAATGCCACAGGTGTCTCTTGTTTTTGCTACAGTGCTGTTAGTGCAATTACTCCTGTGCAGTAGGTATACTAACTAAGAGAGCAACTCCCATTATCTTTGCCACTGGAGGGGGAATAGCATTTGGTGGAGGAGCCTGTCCACCGGTAGGGGACTCCACCACTGTAGGGGCTTTCACTGTGCCAATGGGAAGTGCAGCACAAGGGAATCTGCTGCTGATGGTGCCCCAAAACAGGTCAATAAGCCTAGTGGTTACAATATTGAACTAAGACCTGGGAGACCAGGGTTCAGATCTCCACTCAGCCATAAAGCTCACAAAGTAACCATTGGTTGGCCATGGTCTCCTAGCCTAACCTACCACACAGGTTGTTGTGGAGGTGTAGAACCACGTATGCCACCTTGAACTCCTTTGAACTGTTGGTCCCCCACCCTTGATGAATGTACAGCCCTCTTATCATTGCAGAACAGAGTGGTCATCAGTAACACATAGCTGTTTTCAGCTTGCTTAGTTTGTAACATGAAATGTGCAGTGTACTGCCTCTGGGTACCAGAGTTTCTTACCTGGAAGATTTTCCTGGATGCCTAATCCTAGGAGAAGAGAGGCTGATTTGGGCTTATTGATCTTGAAACACATATGACTTGTTTTAGGAACATACTGAATAAGAGATTGGTCCATCCAGATCTTCAGGGTTTCAGATAGGGGATGTATCCAGGCCTACGAGGAGATGCTGGCGATTGGACCTGGGACTATCTGCATAAATGGCAGATGCTCCACCTCTAAGCTTTGGCTGTTCCCATAGTTCTGTGGTGTGATGGGAAAGGGAGATGCAGTTCTGGCTTCTCTATAGACAGCAAGCTACCAGTCATCAATGTGAAGGCAGGGATAGAACCAGACGATTTGGGGGCACTGGGTGTCTTATGAAACAGCTAGCAGAAAGATGAACAGGATTCCCCTCTCTGCTGCCCCAATGTTTTATTAATGGTTTTTATGTTTATTTATTTGTGCTCCGCACCACTTAAAAATATTAGTTTTCAGGTCTCTCAGCAAAAAGAGTGAGTTGCATAGTAGAACCTGATCCTGTCTGCAAAAGCAAGAAAGCAGTATGTTCTTTTAGCATCCAATTTTAAAGGAAAGTTATTTTTATTCCTGGTTTTGTATTGATTACTTGTGCCTTCTAAAAACAACAACCATGAACCACACAGTGGAAGAAATATGCCATAAAGATATGGCGTAGTAGCTCTCTTTATATAGTGCCTTGCGCCCTCAGAGCTTCCAAAACATTTTGCAAAATAATATGTTATGTGCTGCGAGTGCCATCATTGTGTGCACTAGTAAGAGGTTGTGATCTTTATAATGTATCCATTAAGTGTTTATTGGCTATAAGGTCACAACCCGCTTCATTCGTGGAGGAAATGCTGAGCCTAAGACAGAGCCATGAACTTTTCGAGGAGGTTGTTTGATATTTGATTCCAGTAGCCCCTGGAAGAAGGAGAAGGAGAGGGAGAGGGAGAGGGAGAGGGAGAGGGAGAGGGAGAGGGAGAGGAGCCACAAATGTAGGACACGATCCAGCCAAGGCTAAGCCCTTTGAATTCCCATCGGCACAAGCTGCTGTTGCTGGAAGAGCAGATTCTAAATGGAGGAAATTATAGAGACTAGGTGTTTTGAGACTAGGTAGTCCGTCTCCTAACAAAGCATTGGCATGTGTTATTCCAGGAGCAAGCAAAGTGTTCCCTTCCAGATGTTGTAGGAATACAACTACCATAAACCCCAGCTACCACGACCAATGACCAGGGATTATGGAGGTTATAGTCCAACCACACATGGAAGGCACACCTATGCTATTTTAAAGGAGGGCATGCAGTAGAAAATTCAGGAGGACCAGTAGCGTTGGGATTTTTACATATGAACACCAGACGCCATCTTATCATTGGTCCATCTAGCTCAATAAGACAATGACTCCTTCCCAGCCGTACGGGGAGATTCTGGGGATTGAACCTATGACTTTCCACATGTGATGCAGATGCTCTGCTACTGAGCTATGACCCTTCCTGACAAAATGTGGTGACCTGTGGACACTGTTGGAGCTTTTTGGAGCCAGTCATTCAGAGGAAAGAGCCAGGTCTTTTCCTCATTTTAAACCAGCTTGCTTTCTTAGTTAACTGAAGTTTGGAGCAGAGATGTATTTTAGCAAAAGATTGCTAGTGGCAGAGTTACTTATTCATGGGGGCATCAGGTAAAATATTTAAAACACAAGTTGTGTAACCTTAGGTGACTCCTCTCCACTTTAAAGACCGAAATGTGACCGAAAAGTGATGATGCCAATCCCAGAGGGCTAAAATCTCTGGAAGATGCCTTGTCAGCTTCGGGCCTATGATCAAGTGAATTAATCAATGCAACCCTTCCTTTAAGTTGTAAAAAAAGCAGATTTAAAGACTCCCTTCCAGTGGGCACAGAGTCTATCAAATGTAGCAGACTTCCAGCTTGCTGCTATTAATTGCAGTTTTATAAGCTGAGTGGCTCTTGAACTCTGCAATGCAATCTCCTGGGAAGGGAAGGATTTCAAATGCACTCAGAGAAACAATGTTACAGTAACTAGGGAGGTGTAGGAAAAGCTTCTGTTAGGACAGCACCAGCCAGCCAGCTGTGCTGTCCATCCTGATAACTTCCCAATACTGGTTGTCTATTTTAAATAATGTTTCATTCTTAAAACTCTTTTGACTCCATCTAACTCTCACTGACTCCTGCCCACCTAGCAGTTCGAAAGCACGTAAAAGTGCAAGTAGATAAATAGGTACTGCTGCAGCAGCAAGGTAAATGGCGTTTCCGTGCGCTGCTCTGGTTCGCCAGAAGCGGCTTAGTCATGCTGGCTACATGACCCAGAAGCTGTATGCCTTAGCCAGTAAAGCAAGATGAGCGCTGCAACCCCAGAGTTGTCTGCAACTGGACCTAATGGTCAGGGGTCCCTTTACCTTTACCTTTACCTTTACCTTTACCTCTCACTGAACAGCTCAGGAATTACAGCATGGGTAGGGAACCATCAGGACTCTCCCCAGGCTGCACTTTCTCCTCAGCCACCTCTTTTGTGCTTTTGCATGGCTGGATTGAGGAATTCAAATATGCTATTATTTATGTGATTGGAGAACATTTAGCTTGGTAAGTCTACGTCTGATGAAGCAGCATATAACAAAATAACAATAATCTTACCTTCTGAAAATGTCAAGTAATGCTAAACAAGAACAACAACAACAACAACTTCAAGTACTTGGCAATCATTTTTAATGATTTCTATGCAATTTTACACATAATTTATTTACCAAGCAAAACTAAATTATATTAATCTGACCAAAATATCTTTCGAATTCCTAAGTCATGTTACAACTTCATCGCACCCCTCCATTTGGGAATTTGAAAGTTGAATAATTCAACATGTCCTACTGTCACATGCCCCCTGAATTTGTTCTGGGCTTCTCCTCAACCACCTTGAGCAGATTGGTGGAGGGTGGGAGCGCATGGGCGTATGGGAAGCAGAGACAAAGCAGAAGTTCTGTTGCACAAATGGAAATCCCTACACTTGCTTTGTTGGTTATACAGCCCGTTAGGTTCTTGTGTTACCTTTTTCTTTCCGTTTCCCAGGCTCTGAGCCAAACTACATCTGATGCTAAATTTGTCTCCTTTGTGTGTGTGTGTGGTCTTTTTAGAAATGCAAAAAGGCCACCGTAGTGCCTCCACCCTCCCCACTCCTGATCAGGTTCAGTGCTCCGGGGTACAGGTGGGGATATGGCCAGCCCACTTGCCATGGTCCCTATGAAAATCTTCCAGACCCTGGGACCAGACTCCCCTTCTTTGTGGCTAGGAACCAGTGGGAGGGGGGATTCCCCTCGGGGCCAACCCTACTGGGAACACTTCTGCAAGGAATGCGCATGGCCACTACCCCTTTGGCCCAAAGACAACTCAAGTCTTCCCTGCTCCATAGGAACAAGCCTCTGCTAGCAATGACTGGGCCCTTTTTAAATGATATGCATTACGTAGTGATACACATCTCAGCTACTGAGATGGAGCTGTAGCTCCTATATAAGGCTCAGTCCTGAAAGGAACTGCTTCTGAAGCAACATCTGGGCTCTCTTCTCATGCCTGAGCCTTGCATGGAGCTGTCCAGTGTGCTTTTCTCTGGCCTTGCCTCATCTCAGCTTGCATCAAAACACCATCTAAGCTCCCATTTTCAAAAACATTTGGCCCTTTCCAGATCTTTAACCTTCCTTAGTAATCTTGCCATTTCCAGCAGAACAAGGAACCAGAGGAGGCCTGAAATAACTAATCTTCCCAGTAGAATATGTCTGTTACAACTGAGGATTTCACACAGGTTCCCTGATAATACCTGTTACAACTTTTTTTGAATGGTAGGTTTGGATAGTAAGATATGGGAGGAAGTTTGGAGAAGGAAATTTTCTCCTCCCGCCCACATTGTGAAAGATTCTTCACATGCATGGCAGTAGCGGTTAGGATGACGCTTAACTGGCCTCCCATCACCAGCATTGCTGAGGCCTACTGGGAGGAGCCAGGGACACGAGTGGTGCTGTGGTCTAAACCACTGAGCCTCTTGGGTTTGCCAATCAGAAGGTTGGTGGTTCGAATACCCACAGTGGGGTGAGCTCCCATTGCTCTGTCCCAGCTCCTGCTAACCTAGCAGTTTGAAATCACACCAGTGCAAGGAGATAAATAGGTACCGCTGTGGCAGGAAGGTAAAAGGCTTTTCCGTGTGCTCTGGTTTCCACCAAGGTGTTTCTATTGTGCCAGAAGCAGTTTAGTCCTGCTGGCCACATGACCCGGGAAGCTGTCTGTAGACAAACGCCGGCTCTCTCGGCCTGAAAAGCGAGATGAGTGCTGCAACCCCATAGTTGCCTTTGACTGGACTTCACCGTCCAGGGGTTGTTTACCTTTTACCTTACTGGAAGGAAGATGGGGAGGTCAGAGTGGCGACAATGCCACTGACTGCTACTGTACTCTGACATAGCTGCACCCCATTCCACATTGTTCAGGAGACACTTTTAGGAGGCTTGTGGGGCAGGGAAGGAGACTAAAAACATCTCTCTGTACACTTATCAAGCTGTAGTACTTAGAAGATCATAGAATCATAGAATCATAGAATCATAGAGTTGGAAGAGACCACAAGGGTCATCGAGTCCAACCCCCTGCCAAGCAGGAAACACCATCAGAGCACTCCTGACATATGCTTAAAGACCTCCAAAGACGGAGACTCCACCACACTCCTTGGCAGCAAATTCCACTGTCGAACAGCTCTTACTGTCAGGAAGTTCTTCCTAATGTTTAGGCGGAATCTTCTTTCTTGTAGTTTGGATCCATTGCTCCGTGTCCGCTTCTCTGGAGCAGCAGAAAACAACCTTTCTCCCTCCTCTATGTGACATCCTTTTATATATTTGAACATGGCTATCATATCACCCCTTAACCTCCTCTTCTCCAGGCTAAACATGCCCAGCTCCCTTAGCCGTTCCTCATAAGGCATCGTTTCCAGGCCTTTGACCATTTTGGTTGCCCTCCTCTGGACACGTTCCAGTTTGTCAGTGTCCTTCTTGAACTGTGGTGCCCAGAACTGGACACAGTACTCCAGGTGAGGTCTGACCAGAGCAGAGTACAGTGGCACTATTACTTCCCTTGATCTAGATGCTATACTCCTATTGATGCAGCCCAGAATTGCATTGGCTTTTTTAGCTGCCGCGTCACACTGTTGGCTCATGTCAAGTTTGTGGTCAACCAAGACTCCTAGATCCTTTTCACATGTACTGCTCTCAAGCCAGGTGTCCCCCATCTTGTATTTGTGCCTTTCATTTTTTTTGCCCAAGTGCAATACTTTACATTTCTCCCTGTTAAAGTTCATCTTGTTTGTTTTGGCCCAGTTCTCTAATCTGTCAAGGTCGTTTTGAAGTGTGATCCTGTCCTCTGGGGTGTTAGCCACCCCTCCCAGTTTGGTGTCATCTGCAAATTTGATCAGGATGCCCTTGAGTCCATCATCTAAGTCGTTGATAAAGATGTTGAATAAGACCGGGCCCAAGACAGAACCCTGTGGCACCCCACTAGTCACTCTTCTCCAGGATGAAGAGGAACCATTGATGAGCACCCTTTGGGTTCGGTCAGTCAGCCAGTTACAAATCCACTGAGTGGTAGCATAGTCAAGTCCGCATTTTACCAGCTTCTTTACAAGAATATCATGGGGCACCTTGTCAAATGCCTTGCTGAAATCAAGGTAGGCTACATCCACTGTGTTCCCTTCATCTACCAGGGTTGTAATTCTGTCAAAAAAACGAGATCAGGTTAGTCTGACATGACTTATTTTTCAGAAATCCATGCTGACTATTGGTGATCACAGCATTCCTTTCTAGGTCTCACAGACTGTTTGCTTAATGATCTGCTCCAGAATCTTCCCTGATATTGATGTCAGACTGACTGGGCGGTAATTATTTGGGTCCTCTCTTTTCCCCTTTTTGAAAATAGGTACAACATTTGCCCTCCTCCAGTCTGCCGGGACTTCACCTGTTCTCCAGGAATTCTCAAAGATGACTGCCAGTGGTTCTGAGATCACATCTGCCAGTTCTTTTAATACTCTTGGATGCAGTTCATCTGGCCCTGGAGACTTGAATACATCTAAACTAGCCAAGTATTCTTGTACTATCTCCTTAGTTATTCTGGGCTGTGTTTCCTCTGCTGAATCATTTGCTCCAAATTCTTCAGGTCGGGCATTGTTTTCTTTATCGGAGAAGACTGAGGCAAAGAAGGCATTGAGGAGTTCAGCCCTTTCTGTGTCCCCTGTTTGCATTTCACCATCTTCTCCTCTGAGTGACCCCACTGTTTCTTTGTTCTTCCTTTTGCTACGAACATACCCATAAAAGCCTTTTTTGTTGCTTTTAACCTCTCTAGCAAGCCTGAGTTCATTCTGTGCTTTAGCTTTTCTGACTTTGTGTCTACACGTGCTGGCTATTTGTTTGAATTCCTCTTTGGTGGTTTCCCCCCTTTTCCATTTTTTGTACACATCCTTTTTTAGTCTTAACTCAGTTAAAAGTTCTTTAGATAGCCACCCTGGCTTCTTTAGGCACCTTCCATGTTTCCGTCTCATTGGTATTGCCTGAAGTTGTGCTTTTACTATCTCCCTCTTAACAAACTCCCAGCCATCATGAACTCCCTTTCCTTTTAGTATTACTGTCCATGGGATCTCACCCAGCACTTCCCTAAGTTTTATGAAGTCGGCTTTCTTAAAGTCAAGAAATTGAGTCCTAGTATGCTTGGCTGCTCCTTTCCGCTGTATAGTAAACTTCAGAAGAGCATGATCACTCGCGCCTAATGATCCTTCCACTTCTACCCCACTAACCAGGTCATCAACATTGGTTAGGACCAGATCTAAAATGGCTGTTCCTCTTGTTGCTTCTCCCACTTTCTGGACAATGAAGTTGTCTGCAAGTCCAGTGAGGAATCTGTTTGACCTTATGCTCTTGGCTGAGTTTGACATCCAACAAATATCCGGGTAATTGAAGTCCCCCATTACTACCATCTCCCTTCCTTTTGCATGCTTGGCCATCTGTTCCAGGAAGGCATCATCTATGTCCTCCGTTTGGCTTGGGGATCTATAGTAAACTCCCACAATGAGGTCTCTGTTATTCTTCTCTCCCTTAATTTTGACCCAAATGCTCTCACTTTGGCTTTGAGGTTCTAAATCTTGGATCTCTTCACGGGTATACACATCCCTGACATATAACGCCACTCCTCCTCCTTTCTTGTCTGGTCTCTTTCTCTGAAATAGATTGTATCCCTCCATTATTACATTCCAATCGTGGGACTTATCCCACCAGGTTTCAGTGATGCCTATTATGTCATATTTAGTTTGCTGTACCAAGAGCTCAAGCTCATCTTGTTTATTTCCCATGCTTTGCGCATTAGTGTACAGACATTGAAGTTCATTAATCATTCCCCCGTGTCTCTTATTTAAGGATTTTTTCCTCCCACCACTAGGTCTGTGTGCTGTTTGCTCCATTTGGTCTATGACATTTGGATTATCATCTTCATCAATTGATAGACTCCTACCTTCAGGAGCACTGTCTCCCTCCCCCACATTAGTCAGTTTAAAGCCCTCCTGATGAGGTTTCTGAGATTTTTGGCAAAAACATTCCTCCCAACCGTTGTGAGGTGCAGCCCATCACTTGCCAGAAGTCCATCTTTAAGAAACTGCAGTCCGTGATCTAAGAATCCAAACCGTTCCTGTTTACACCATTTGCGAAGCCAGTTGTTCACTTCCACTATTTTTCCCTCTCTCCCTGGGCCATGTCGTTCAACTGGGAGGACAGATGAGATGACAATTTGTGCATTTAATTGCTTCAATTTCCTGCCCAGAGCCTCGTAGTCTCTTTTGATCCTCTGGAGGCTATTGCTTGCAGTGTCATTGGTTCCCACATGAACCAAGAGGAAGGGGTATTTGTCAGTGGGTTTTATGATTCCTTGCAGTCGTTCAGTTACATCTTGGATCTTAGCCCCAGGGAGACAGCACACTTCCCGATACATCTTGTCAGGCCCACAGATCACTGCTTCTGTTCCCCTCAGTAGGGAATCCCCTATCACCACTACACGCCTCCTCTTAGGTCTGGTCGGGGTTCTTCCGTGAGCTGTCCGTTCCAAGGTCGCCTGCACATTCCCTGAGGACTGACTGCAACTAAGTGAAGGATCAACCAACATTTACAGACACAGTATTTTCAAAATTGGTAGAGATGAGGCTTAAAAGTTGGCTTTTTTCTTTTCAGGATGGGAAATTGGTATGAAATAGACCACACACCACTGTGGGAACAATGTGTGATTCAAAGCTGCTGATGCTACTATTGTTGTTGTTATTTTGTCACTTTTGATGTGGAAGCATCCCAAAGCAACTTACGATCTAAGAGAAACAGCAAGTAAACAAATATAAGGACAAAAGTAAAAGAAGAACCTGAAATTGACACACACAGAGAAAGAGACAATGAGAGAGAGAGAGAGATCTAACCCATTCCACTAAAAAGACAAGGGAAGTAGTAGTTGGGTGTTTTGGGCTTCTCTGGCCAATTTTTTTCCCTTAAAGGCTGACAATGCATCTTTGTACTAATTACTAGCACAAATTAGATTTCACTTCAGCTTTGCTGGAAAATCCCTGCAAGCAGTTTGAATAGGAAGGGGAACACTTTCTTTCGACGTTGATGGAATGGCTCAGGTGCCAAGTTTCTTCTGCTAGATTCCAGAGATTACTTAGTGGAGACAGGAACACAATTTAGCAGTGTTGCCGCATCTATAATTAAGAGGTAAATTTGTAGCCCGGCTTCTTATATTATTTAATCATGAATTACTCTCTAGACTATAAATAATAAAGATGATATTAATCTCTTACCATTAAAACAAACCAGTCTGAAATAAAACTCCTGTGTGTTTGTGTTGTGTGAGAGTGAACTTTTGCATCAGACTCCGACTCTGACTCAGTCCAAATCTAACCAAACACAGGTGATGTTGCACCATCATGCCCACCACATGGTGGCGGTAAATAAAACTTACTTCTCTGGCACTGTTGCACCTGCAAGTAGCCGCCCAGCAGAGCTTTTTTCAGTGGTACATGGCCTTTTGTCATCTAGCTAAAAGAGCATTGTTCTGACACCCTGGGAGGCCTACTGCAACAACTTTGTGAGGCATAAAACCACTCAGATTCAGACAGAGCTGGGTGTCACAGTTAGAGCTAGCCATATGGCTGAATGTGTGGGTCCAGGGAGGGACTGAATGGAGAAGGGAGCTACCATCTGTCTTGAATGAGGCAGTGGTGTGTCCTCTTCCTTAAGATGACTTCCCAGGATATTAACAACAACCTCCTCCTCCTCCTCCTCTTCTTCTTCTTCCATATACAGTGGTACCTCGGGTTAAGTACTTAATTTGTTCCGGAGATCTGTTCTTAACCTGAAACTGTTCTTAACCTGAAGCATTATTTCTGGGTTAGCAGATTCTGTAACCTGAAGCGTATGTAACCTGAAGTGTATGTAACCCGAGGTACCACTGTAACCTGTCCACTTCACTGGGTTACCCCAGCCACTCTGGGTGACTTCCAATAAAATATAAAGGGATAAAACAAAACATCAAACCACACTGAAATGTGGCTGCTCGTAAGGGAATGCAGCTGATAAATGTTCCCTGCCCCTGCACTGCAGAGAACCATAGCTGTACATTTGCTGGTCTGTGCCCAAAGTTGGGGGACAGCCTATCAAGTACAGTACAGTTCACTGTTGTTGTGCAAGGCCCACCTTGTGCTTATAATTTGGCAGCAACTGGAGTCCTGGCTTGACTTATGCACTGCTTTCCTTATGTTCCTGCCTGGGCTTTGTAATACGCTTTATAGCGGAGAACATTTCATTCACAAAATAGGTGCAGCAGTAGAACCACAACCCAGGAGTGCACACTTTCTCACAGGCCGCTAGGAGCCATGCCCCAGAGGGGACCTCTGGTAGGGCTGTGATGCACTAGTTTTTAACCATCATATCTTAAAGTACAACCATGTAAAAATAAATAAAGTTGAAAACTAAGCAGTGGTTTTCCAGTATGACGCAGCAGCATTACTTGAATTAGGCCAATTTACCACTTATGATAGCAGTAATGGGACTAAAAGCCAATAAAAGTGGTCTGTTCGTTCAGAGATTGGCTTTTATGGCTTACTCCAAATATTATCAAGCGAGTCAAAAGCTGTCATCATAGTGTCTAAAAAGCCTTCATACCTTGTAAGCAAACAGTGTGACTTTGACAAATAATCATTAAGATGCCTGCGTGACGCCAAAGCCAAGAAGAAGGAATAAAGGGAAAACCTGATATTTCACTTTACGTAAGTCATTAAAATAATTTTAACTATATTTCAAATGAAACAGTTTTATGCGTAAAATGACTTAATTGGTACCTTTCCGTCCCACTGTATATAATACTCAGACGGTGGAAAATGTCTGGGTCCCAGAGCAACAAAATGGGTACTTCGATATCCCTTATAGTATCGCTGCCAATTCTGGAAAATGCAGCAGGCACTACTGACAGAGCCCTTTCACAGTGACAATGCAGCATAAACAATATTAATGCATGAAGTTTTGTACCTTGCAGATAGTGGCTGCGACAGGGAGAATTGCAGGCATGCCCCTTCCTCTTTGCTGGTTAGGGACAGCAATGTCTTTCCCCAATACCCTTCCTCTGCTTATTTTTCCAAGTACCTACATTCTTCATTCTTCCTTCCCTATTAGGGATGGAAAGATGTGTCCATTTTCATTCCTTCACTTCCCCCTCCCCTTCACACACACTTAATCCCTTCCCTTCTCAAGCTTTGGGGGTTTCACCAGTCAGCTTGGTTTTGTTTCAGTTTGAGGGGGACTGCTGTGGAATTTTGGAATCTTAGGAAGTCTCTGATCTGCCCCCAAATGTCCTGTTAATGGTACATTTTGACTCGGAAATGTGAGCACCTTCGCCATTTCCCTCCAATTAGCCTTAAAAATATATACCATATTTTTCACTCTATAAGATGCACCAGACCATAAGACGCATCTAGTTTTTGGAAGAGGAAAACAAGAAAAAAAATATTCTGAATCTCAGAAGCCAGAACAACAAGAGGGATCGCTGTGCAACGAAAGCAGCGATCCCTCTTGCTGTTCTGGCTTCTGGAATAGCTGTGCAGCCTGCATTCGCTCCATAAAATGCACACACATTTCCCCTTACTTTTTAGGAGGGGAAAAGTGAGTCTTATAGAGCAAAAAATACGGTATATATTTGCATTTTCAAAAACAAGCAATTAGCCTTGTAATTCAGGATATGCAGAGAGCCGATGCGCTCTCCTAAAATACACCCACTTCTCTTTCCATTGTTCTACTGCGCATTACTTTCCTCAGATTTCTCCATCAGCTGAAGTTTTGACACTAATGTAATACTTGAAAATATTTTCCATTTTTCATATTGATATTTTTGACCCGTGTGCTCTGCATTTATTAATGGCAAGTTCCCTTCCTCAAGACATTGTGATAATGGACTGAGAGATATATGCTTGTTATCCTTAAAAGAACTGCCAACTTTAATGGATGAGAAAAATCTGAATATGAGGGGTCTGGAGTTTGGCAAACCCAACCTTTTTCATAGGTTCCCCTCCCCACTTTCCCAAATCATTTTGTTGAAGCTAACTTCAAATATTGCTATAGGGAGGGAAGGGGAACTTTCAGCTCCAGGTGTTGCAAGACTCCAGTTCCTATTATCCCTGAGCTGGCTATGAGCTGGACCTGGCAGCCATTGTAATTTCCTACAATTCCATGGACTGGCACTATGTCAGGGGCATAGTTTAGAAATGTAAATGGCTGACACAAACACCAGATACCGGATTGGCTTCAAGGCAAATCCAGATACTGGTAGAACTGGCTGGGGTTTGGGGGCCTGGTAGTCACCAGGGGACGCGGGTGGCGCTGTGGATTAAAGCCTCAGCGCCTAGGACTTGCCGATCGAAAGGTCGGTGGTTCGAATCCCCGCGGCGGGGTGCGCTCCCGTTGCTCGGTCCCAGCGCCTGCCAACCTAGCAGTTCGAAAGCACCCCCGGGTGCAAGTAGATAAATAGGGACCGCTTACTAGCAGGAAGGTAAACGACATTCCGTGTGCTGCGCTGGCTCGCCAGATGCAGCTTGTCACGCTGGCCACGTGACCCGGAAGTGTCTGCGGACAGCGCTGGCCCCCGGCCTATAGAGTGAGATGGGCGCACAACCCTAGAGTCTGGCAAGACTGGCCCATACGGGCAGGGGTACCTTTAGTCACCAGATGCTGGTACTGACAGTGGGCTCCATAGCTGTGCGAGCTCAGAATGGGATAATGCCATCTTCGGTTCCCTGAGCTCATTGGACGGAGGGAGACCTACGGATGTGTGAAAAAAAAATGTCCTAAAGAAGCTAATTTTAAGTACATGCACATGATCCTATATATGTTTGCTGTTTCCTCTTTTAGCTGCTTATTCATATTCTAATTTGCTAGAATATAAGAAGCTTCACAAATAAATAATTGCAGCAAGTGATTAAGGAAGCAGTTTGAACCAGGTCCCTACCAATGCCATGTACACATGTTCTCTCCTTCCTTTCTCTCCAACAAATAGATGTTTTAAGTAGTTTTAATAGTATCCCTTTAATATTGCCATCAAAATTCACCAGAGTTCAAGAGCAGAGCAAATTTACATCTGTTTAAATAATGGACTTGACATTGATATTACATCACAGCTATTTTAAATATAATCATTCTTCATAACACCACCTTCCATGTCACTGCTCGCAAAGAAAGGGCTTGATCCTGCTTCCATCAAAGTCAACAGCAAATCCCCCCCTTTCGCTTCATCAAGAAAGGGATTGAGCACTAAATGTGAGATGCAAAACTGGCCTTGCGTTGACTCTTTGGGCTTGACATTGTTCACTGATGCACTCAGCGATGTTAATTCCCTCCACTTCAAGAATTACTGGATGGATTTCTATGCTTTGTATTATTTAGCCATTGAATCAAATGATCACTATGGTCTTTCTTCCGTCCGTAAAAACACACAAAGCCACATATATTATTGAGATTCTCTGGGGAGGAAAGGCTAATCGAGTGCAGAGCTTTGTGTTTGCTGGACTTGGGGTGGATTATTCTGGTGCCGTTCCGATGCCCTGTTTCCTGGACTGCCTCTTGCTTCAGACTTGGCAGCGGCAGAAATAAAGGCATGACACCAAGTCCATGGAGCAGCAGCAGCAGCAGCAGCAGCAGAGGCAGCTGCAAACGTGCAGGATGGGAGCCATAGAAGAGTGGTGCAAAACTCTACTCACACAGTGAAGTTTTCCTCTTTCTTCCCTCCTGAGTACCTGTAGCTGAGCTGAGGGGCAAGGGAGACTCTAGTCTAGGGGAATGGGGAAATCAGAATGATTTAACAGGGCTGCCTTGCACAAGCACAAGCACAAGTCCCTCTTTGTACATGCAAGGCATCTTTGAGACCAAGCCAATGGCAGCAGGAACAGGGTTTTCCAGAAGCACAGATGCTTCTTCTGCCCACTCCTGGCTTTTTGCTGCTCTTCTTCTCCCCGCTGTTCTGAAGCCTTCAGCAGGGATCATATCAACACACAGGAAGCAGAAACTTGAGAATCCTGTTTTACTCCCCATTCCTAGGTTGCCCCTTTTCTTATATCAAGTGTGCAAGAGAAAGTTCACATAGGCTGTGATTCAGAGAAGTCAGTTGTGTGCAAGAGAACCGTGCTCGTTGAGTAAGGGGGATGTAGGAGTGAAAATAGACATTTCTGTGTGCGTACATGACTTCCTTTGTTTCTTCAGATGCATTGAATCTTAGAATTGTAGAGTTGGAAGAGACCCTGAGGATCATCTAGTCGAACCCTTTACAATGCAGGGATCTCATGTAAATGACTTTTGAATTGCAAGCAAGAGTAAGAATTGAAGGGCCACCACTCAGGGCTAAACATCTGAAGAAGGACCAGCATTCCAGCAGGTAGAGGCTCTGTCCAGAAACCCGGAGAGCTCCTGCCAGTATGTGTAGAAAATACCATGCCAGGAGGACCAAGAGCCTGACTCAGTATAAAGCTTCTCCTTATGTTTATTGTGTCTCAACTTGATTATATTGAGGGAGGGGGGGAGGAAATCATGCCAGAGGCTAATTCAGATTTCTAAGAAGGGGTGGCGATACCTGACTGTTAAGCAGCATGTCTTAAAATGTGCACCCTAGTCTCTCACACTTTGCTCTTTTTAATATGGAAAAAAAAATTCAGTAGCTGGCACTGATGAGCTGAGATTACCAATTTTGCACATGATGTTTTACAATTTATTTCCATTCCTCCATCAGAAACACCTGGTCTTGTGCTTATTTAGGAAACCATTTAGCTTGGATGGTGGAGGGGGGAATGTCTCAAGTGCTCAAATGGAATGGAATGGTGGTTATCGGAATGAAGGATGTGATGTACCTTGCTCTCAGTGCTGGGGTGGTGATTTTGTTGCAACTGTGGTTTGTTCTTTTTGCCATTATTTGGAAAAGTAATCAGGCAGGCACCACCAGTCCCTGTTTATGACTTTGGCTCCATGCAAACTAACCCACTTATAGGACCCCAAAATGTTGTTTTTCTCAGTCTGGAATCATTCTCCACTGGATACTTTCAATCCAGGTTCAATCCAGATTTTGCTGTCCACATGGATAGGTGTGGTTAATACACATTTGAAAACCCTTCCCTGATTAGGTAATCCACACCTTTTTCTCCCTGCACATGTTGCAGGTGAATGAAGAAGGAAGTGGCGATTGTGATCTTGGTAGACGCCCACCCACAACACCATTGGGCAGGTGTGGAGACCTGACAGGACCATCTGCTTTCAAATGGACACATTATGGAGTAATGCAGAACCAATCTGCTGTCTGCTTTCATTTTTGAAATAAAACGAGCTTCTTATGAAACACTTTCAGGGGCAAAAAAATACGCAGTGGATCTAGATTGTGTATATAGAAAAATCAGCCTCCGTTGATTCTAGAACAAAACGTGTGTATGCAACCTTCAGCACCCCACAGTATTCAAATCAGCCACTAGTTTAGAACCATTCTGGCTCAATTCCTTTTATGCTTGCAAAGACATTTCTATTTTCTGAGGCATTTGGCTAGATGTTTCGTTGTTCTCGTGATACTGTGATATAAATTTGATTTATTGTTGTGCTGGCTGGGGTTTTTTTTAAAAAAAGATTGTTTTATTTTATTACGTGTTATATATTTTTATGTTATATCCTGCTCTAGCATTGATTCTAATGAAGAGCAGGTGATAAATTACCAAAGAAAGGTAAGTAAATAATAAATTATAGCAAACTAAAATTACAAAACTGACATTATGCGTATGTACTATGCAGGTAAACATGAAAATGAAGGCAATTTAGTCAAGTGACTGACTGCTTTCACTCTTGGAAATAACCTTTAAGTTGATTAATTGCGGGCAGGGGGGGGGATACTAAGCTTTTAAGGGATACTCTTCTGGTACATTGTGCACAGAAGGAAGAAATCCGGAAGTTAAAAGATCCACACCTGTATAAAATTTCTAGTGGAATGGAAGACTTCGGGGCTTGATGACATGTGGTGTTACTGAAGGGATTAAATACTAGCCATGTGTAGTGGGAGATGATTGTCTCCAAGAATGCAGCATACAAGGAGAAGAGAATGTAAGACTACAAGAAGAATCTGGATAGATCAGGCAAAAGACTCATGCCCTCCCTGCCCCACAGATGACTGATTGTGGTGCTCTGGTAGATGGAGAGATTGGGCAATGGTCAGGAATTCAGAGAGTTGGAGTCTAAAACACCTGGAAGTTAGGGAAGGCAGACCTAACCACTTGCCTATGGCCATTAGTTACTTCTCTGGATGTTGCCAGCCTGTCTGTTTTTTTAATCTGTTCTTGCTCCTGGTCTGCCAGATCCTTGATGGCTGCTCTGGAACTTAACCATGTCTAGTTTTGACTGCAAACTTGCTTCCAGTCCATCTGAGCCTTGATTGCAGTTTGCAACTTCTCCCCTTGTGAGATCATACACCTGCTTATGGCCCCCTTAGACCAGCAGCCAGCTCTCTCTGGATCTTGGAATCCCAATTGCTGGAATCCTGTAAAAACTTGACACCCATAATTACATCCCACCCCCCTTTCTAGCACAGCTACTTTCACCCTCTATCTAAAAGGTTTCCCTCGAAAAGTGAAGGATCCTCAAGAGTAACTTCTGCTGCAGTACAAGTAGCTATGACCAGATTAAAAAAAAATGTGGGCACACCTTTGTGTCAAGCCACAGTCATATCCTGAAGATTATACCCTGAATATCACATCATATTCAGCCCATATCGTCTTTCTCTTATTATTCTCACATCCATCAATTTTTGTTTTAGAACAACATTATTTGTGCAAATAGGGTCCAATGACAAACATGCCATAGAAAAAAATGTCGACACTACCAATCCTTCCACTACTTTTTAGAAAAGGAAAGAAAAAGTTTAAATATAGATTACAAAATGTCACTGTGATGGCATTGCTAGCAGAAATAAAACACTTGGTAAATATAGTGTTAATCTTTTCTTCCTTAAATGAATCATTTTAAAAAGCTATTAAACTAAAGAGAATGAGCATAGTTTTCTAGTAATGACTTCTCTTCTTCAGAATGAAATTGGTAAAAACCCTGATTGCAGATCTATATCCCAAAAGGCCTAGGAGTTTGGGGGACTAGCTGGCTGGCGGGAGGTGATGATCTATGCTGTACTGTATATCTAAGCGCCAGATCCTTATATACTTGCTATATTTACAGATATGGTTGTATATGTATCTTTATTTAAAATCTCATCAGGTTTCTTCACACACACCCTTCTCATTCTGATGCTTAAAAACAATGTTCTCTCCTTTTCTTAATATATACTTTGATATATGTATATACACACACATATGCTAAATATAAGTACAATTTTATTCATAAGCTCACATAATGATTCAGGCTGTGATTGTTAATAAAAATGCATTTCTAACCATCAAATTTGAGTCTATTATTCTAAGTTAATTGCATTTGCCCTAAAGAGACTTGAAACTGGCTGTCAGCCTATTTGTGTCAGTTTCATTTTATTCATCAGTCAATCTTGTCTTTTCTTTTCCTTTTCTTTTTTTACATCCCATATATTGATCAAATAGATTTGTTAGCATGCCTGTGCAGCTTTGGGTGTGGGGTGTGGGGGGAGAAAGTTTATGTTATCCATCAGGTTTATTTGATTACTGTATTACTTTGCATATTATCTTAATTGATATTTCAGTAGCAAATAAATGCCCTTTTTGATGGTCCCATAAGATTCCTATTAAATATAAATCACCTTACCTGTGACTTGGATGTGGATACAGTGAAAGGGAAAAGCACACGCAACACATAAAATATATTACATTCAACCTGCACTGTTTCTGCAGGTTAAAGAATAACAAGCTTGTGCTCTAATTTGTGGCACGGAAGTTTAGTTCTTGCCAGTTGGTTACAGAGAATAAAAATATGAAGTAGTCCATTTGTAACCTTTAATTAAAGCTCTGTAACCATAGAATCATAGAATCATAGAATCCAATTAACTAATTCTTAATTTTCCCAGCTGAAGCGTTCTTTATATCTAAAATGCTAACATGCTAACATACAGCGGTAACCCTTTCTCTCTTCTGAATTTCTTATGAACGCACCATTAGTAAAAATCATAACAGGAAATAATGTTGGTGTAAAGAATATCGAATGTTGTTTCTACTGAACTTAGAAACATAGAAAAAAACCACTTCACACAAAGTGGCATGGAGCCTAACTTCTCCTCCATGAATTAAGTTGAGTTCACCTCCCTTTTTCCTGTGCCCCTTCCCCAATTTCTGGGAGTTGGAAATGGAAACACTTGGGAATTATGTGGGATGTATTGGTCTGAAGATGGAGAGAAGAATTGACACCACTTGCCCCCCCCCCCCCGCCAACCATTGCATGAATGGAAGAAAAAAACCCTAGGGTTCAAGCCTTTTTATCAGGACCTGGGGCAGACACAAATTGCTCTCTTTGAACAAAAAAAACCAAAAATCCTTCCATTTTTCAATAGTACACATAAGATGTTTCATATGCCTCCCTAAAATGGTGGCTTTATTTACTGAATTTGGAGGGGACTCTTCATAGCGATCCCAGGGCACTTTCCAATGTTACAAAATATGCAACCACGTTAATTTAAAAATAAAAAAATAAAACACAGTAGAGAGCACCCTCTCACGACTGTGCAGCAGCTCAAGCCCAACAGCACTTCAGTGACAACTGCACCCCACCCCTGCCCCAGTTGAAAGGCCTGGGGTTGTTGGTATGGAAGAAAGTGCCCAACCTGGTGATAACAGGAGGTAGCTGTAGCCCAAGATAGGATAAGACCCAGGGAAGTCTGGAGTGAAATTCCATCTAACCACATTCAGTTGAGCATGAAATCCAATCTCTGTGATTGGAAAAGCGTGTTCTCCTTCATGGAGAGCACGTGTTGCGGTGGGGGCGCCAGGACACTCCAAAGTTGGGGGAGGGCTAATTGATCGTTGGCCACTGATGCGATTGGGGCTTCCCTTGCTGTTGGGAAGAAGTTAATGTTGCCATTTGTTGATTGACAGCCAGAAATGCTAAAACTCCTTGCACGAGGCTAGGGTTTCCTCTTTTCGCCTGTGCATTGGATTGCCCGCCCCCCCTAGAGTTAGAGTTGTTCGTTTTGACCTTGCTATGCCTGTCATGGGGTCATCTGCTCTTGGGGCAGGGCCCGGTAGGAATTTTGTCCATCTGGATGATTGGCTGGGGCCATTTGGGTTTCGCCTACTGCGTAGCAAATCGTCACAACTTGTAAGGTTGCGGTTAGGCATTGGTTTATGGTTTGGTTGGTTGAGGGGCATGGATTGGCTGTGCCTGCCCCTCTAATGCTGCTGCTGTAAGGGATTCCGTTAAAGGAATCGGGGGCTAATTATTGCTTGTCTACTCTGTTAAGGTGGCTCGGGCCATAGCAATGAGCTCCTGGTTGCATTTGGGGTGAGGACAGGTTCCCTGCTCCGTCGCTACCCTCAAGTGTATTCCCCTATTCTGACTTTCGCATTGTGCAGAATGTCAGTCTGTCCCCCATGGTGGGGGCAGATAGTCCCAACCAATGCCTAAGCCAGTGTTTCCCAACCGGTGTTCCGCGGCACACTACTGTGCCGCGAGACGTTGCCTGGTGTGCCGTGGGAGGGAGGCGGGCGAGTCGCACGGCGCCTCGGCGTCGGGCGGCAGCGAGCCCAGGAAGCGGCCCAGCCGGCCGGGGTCGCCCGCCTGCAGCAGCGCCTCGCACCCGCACGAGACCTGCTCCGCCGAGAAGCGGGCGAGCGCGGAGGATCGGGCGCGGCGGAGGCCAGCCCCGCGCTTGGAGAGGACGCAGCAGCCGTCGCCAAACCCGATCCTCCTCCTCCTGCTCCGCCGCCGTCCTCTGGCTCTCGGCCGGGAGGAGCCTGCGGCGACGGGGCGGGCGCCGAAGTTGGCAGAAGTTGGCGGGCCTCCTCGGCAGCGCCTTCGTCCTCCTCCTCCTGCCTCTGCTCTCCTCCGGCGGCGGGGGCGCGCCGCCCTCCCCGGCCGGGGGGCTCGGCGGGGCCCGCGGGGAAGGAGGCCATGTTCGCGGCGCGCGGGATCGCGGCCCCCCTCGCCCGCCTCCGGCCCCCTCCCCTCCCCCTGCGCGCTGCCCTAGCCGTGCGGGTCTCCTCCCCCTGCGCCGCCGTCCCCTTTCCACATCCTAGGAGCCGCGGTCCGCCTACCGCCCCCGGGCCGCGGCGCGGCTCCCAGCCCGGGCTGGCCTCCGCCTCCTGGGACGCGCGCCCACCCCCGCGGCCCCCCAAACTTCGGAGCAACTCTCCAGACGCTTCTCCCCCGCCTCGGTCTCCCTCCTTTCCACTTCTCTTCCCCCCTTCCTTCCAGTTGCAGATGGGTAGCCGTGTTGGTCTGCCATAGTCAAAACAAAAAAAATTCCTTCCAGTAGCACTTTAAAGACCAACTAAGTTTCCCTCTTTCTTTCTCTTTCTCTCCCACCCGCCTTTCCTTCTATTAACTTTCCTTTCCCCTCCCTTCGTCCTTCCTACTTTTACTCCTGGGCTCCTCCCCCCTTTGCGCAGCCACAAATCAATCTCTCTCTCTTTTTTCCCCTCTCTCTCTTCTTTGCTCAGACGCAAAAAAGCGCCGCTTTTTGGAAATCCGGACTGCTGTCCCCGCTGAAACGATACTTTAAAAAAGGAAGAACCCACTGGCTCTTATTTCTGTTTAAAGCAGTAGATCCCGAACTCTTTTGGCCCACTGCCCCCTTGGTTCCACATCCCCCAGTGTCCCCTATGCTTACTCTATAGAAAGCATTACAGGGGTTAACGCGGCTCACTAAGGAAGATATTAATAGAATTCTGCATTTGGGGGGAGACCCTAACAGTCATCTACCATTACCTTCTATGCTGTTACTATTTTTTTATTTTTTTTTACATAAGTAAAAAGTGACCTTTCCCCATCTGGCATGGTGGTGTGCCTCGAGATTTTTTTCATGACACAAGTGTGCCTTTGCCCAAAAAAGGTTGGGAAACACTGGCCTAAGCAACCACTCACATTTTTGTATTTTAATAAAGTTGTGGCCAAAATTATGCCAAAACCCTTAAACAAAAATTCTGTGTGATGTGGCCCTGGGGACCTCGACACGCAACACTGAGCACTCAGGATTCTAATCAAGTTCAAAATCTTCCTGCAAGATTTTGTTTAGTGAAATGGTTGTGGAACCAGCCAACATGCATGGGATTACTGGGGGCAGTGCACCAGAGCTTCCCAAATTTTTCAAGTTGGCAACACACTTTTTAGACATGCATCATTTCGTGACACAGTAATTCAGTTTTACTAGCAAACCAGGGGGTTAAACTAACCTGTTATAAGACACGAGGAGTGTCTGACACACCTACACGTTGCTGCCGACACCCTAACATGTCGCGACAAACAGTATGAAAAGCTCTGCCCTACACAGTTTGAGCCCTCACACATTATTTTGAATGGCTACAAGTGACTGGTTAATTTGGAGCATCATAGAACGCTCAAGGTGGAATGCTGATATTTTGATCCATGGAGAAAGCAGCCTTTAGTGAGTGATTCAGCCTGCTTGTGAAGCAAAAGCAATACACCAGAAATATGTGTTCTTTCCCCCATGAACAAGAATGAAGAATGAATGAATCTTTAAGCAGACAAAAATTCACATAATAATTGATCTGGGTATATGTGTGTTTGTGTGTGTTCCCACTGAGCAATGTATTTTCAATAGTCACTTATAAATCTTGGTTCATGCAGAGAGGCTCAGATGACACTCTGCCTCACAGATCTATGAATGCAGAGGGTTTACTGTGTCAATCTGTGTGTATTCATCTTCAGTGTGCCAGTTGTTAGAAGAGTTCCTGATCTTTTACTAAGCAGCCTCAACAGCACAATCTTCATTTTGTTTAAGGTCTGCCGGTTTTTGTGAGCACCCCATTTCAAGGGAGGTACGTTGTTCCTATATTTTATTGTATTTTTAATTACAACATTTACATGCCTCCTATTTGCAGAAAGTTCTTTGGGTGGTTGTCATGGCACTGCGAGGCAAGGGATGTCCAGAGTGAGGAATGAACAAAAAAAATGGTCAAAAGATTATAAGTTAGGGAAAAGGCATGTTTATCGGTCCTACATCTCCCAGCTACTCCTAGGTGTGCACTCAGTGAGGCAGTTGCAACAACAGAGAGGCCCCACCCTGACCTCATTGTATGTATCTCCCCCACATGAGCAGTGCACAAGCAGGCAAATACTTCACCTGTGGGGAACCTGTTTCTGCTCCGATCCTCTTCTGGTCCTGGGAGACGGTGGAGCAGGAGAGGTGGGGTAGGAGGAGGAGGTGTGCAAACCCTTGACTCTGTACCAGCCTGATCTTTCTCTCCCTCCGCTGCCACCTGTTCTTCATGCTCCAATCCTGGAGCTTCTCTCTCCTGCCTCTGACTCTCATCTCCTGGCTACTACAGGGTCCCCCAGCTAACTGATCTCTTCTTCCTAGTCAGTCTCCAAGCCCCCTTTTCCCAGTGCCCACTCATCAGTATCCACTCACTGCTCCTCAAGGTCCAGGCAGTCCCTCACAGTGGTTCCCCTGTGATATCTTAAGCCTCAGAACTACTATGGAGAGAGTGGCTCTGAACTCTGAACAGAAATTGGAGACCAAGCAATGAAGAGTCTTCCCGTTTATTTTCAAAACCTTGGAACCATCTAGTATCTACTCTAAAGAGGAACAGCTGCAGGAGGTGGGGAGGATACCACCTTCACCATTTCAGAGCAACAAAGGAAAGGGGAGAATGATTGCTACATGAAAGGCATTTCAAAGACCTCCCACAAAACGCTGGTACAGAATCCCTAGTAGATTCATGGCAAGAGAACTGTCACACTAGTAATCCTCAACAGACTTTAGCAATACATTCCCATGAACAAAAGGCACACACAAAAACAACCCCAATATAGTCTCATGTAGGATTTTGAGGCAAGAGATGGATAAAAAGGGTTCCTCAATTCGGCAATCTAAAAAAACAACCCCATGTTTCCAGCAAAGACAACGTTGAAAACTGTTGTCACTGTTATTCTTGCACCTTCTCTGCTCCATAAAAACTGCTATTATCTTCAAATATATCCCATGAGATGCACTTTGATGACCATCCAACCCCATTTGTGCTGTCCAAACCCCAAGCAAAGCACAGACTGGCTGGCTGAAGAGGGTTAGAAAGAATGTGGTTTGTTCCAGTGAGAGAATTTGAAGGCTGCTTTTGAGCTGTGTTCTGAGGGGTTGTTCCTTTACATGATGCCCTGACACCCCTGCTTCTCCAGGTGCCATGGTGTGATTTGCAAAGTACGGTGAGCCTTCATGTTTATAAACATAGCAATTTTTCTTCTCTTTCCCCCCCCTTCCCTCCCTCCCTCCCTCCCTCCCAAGGATTGACCAACCCTATTTCCCAACCTCTTGGAGACCAAAGTAACTGCAGATTTTAAGCATAAAGTGCAAACTAGAGGTGAATTTAAGTGTTTCCAAACAGTTTCCACAGGCAACCCCATGTTTTAGCACATCACAATAGTCTAACAGGTGCTATCTGTGAACAGATAACAAAACTCTACTAAGCTGAAAAAGACGTGCTCTCAGGTTGTGTGTGTGCAGAAATACACCATGAGGTAGCAATATGCAAAGCCAGTTAATTTATGCTTGTTTAATTTAAACTGATGCAAAGTATAACAGACCCAAACTTGATTCAGCAGCAGGATTGCTGCTCTACTGCTGACTGAGTTGACCTAAGTTTGGTAGAGGGGAAACAAGCCTTTAAAATGGTAGAGAGGAAACAGAATGGCCAATTTTTCAAGGCTTAACAGTGTAAGATCTGCTAGTCTCAGTTTAGCCCTGGCTGATCTACGATGAAAAGAGTCATGCTATCGTATCTCTGGCTGAGCTGAGGTTGGTGTCTTACACCAACATAGCCCAGCTGAGTCAGGAACCTGCTGGCTGAGCTACCCTAACGTGGCAGATCTAGGGTTAGGATTAGGCCCTTAGTCTAAACTACAACTCTTTTAAGTAACATTCAAACCAACTGATGATCACCCATTGTGCTCATAGCAGAGGCAAGATGTGAACCAAGAACTTCCAGGACTGCACTGTCCTGCATGTGTGTGTCTTACGAATCGCCCCAAGAGAGGACCAAAGTGGATGCAGATTTGCACAGGAATGGCATCTTATAATTGTATAAATATTGTGCAAATATATAAATCATTAGCATAATTTAAACAGAAACGCAGTGCATCTCACCATAGTGGGGAAGAGGGTGACCAGGTAATCTGTGTGCCAGCTCAATCTGCAAGGCCTCTGCTATAACTTTCTTATGGTTCTTTCCCTTTAAACTGGACATGGACCAGGCCAGCCCATCAATAGCCATTAAAATAGAGGGCTGTCTTTTATAAAGTAGGGAACGTGGTTACTTTTATTTGACTAATTTCACACTTCCATTCTGGACTTTTTGTTTGTAAAGCAGGTCTAACACAACAACCTCCCCAATCAGCTGCAACAAAGCAAATCCTACGGTGAAATGGAGGCAACTCAGGCTATATTTTTGGAACCCCCTCCCCCTTTCCCAACACACCTCTTTTGTTCTGTCAATCTGAACAGAAGTGCTCATGTGATGTAATTTAGAACGGAGCTCGCTTTAAAAAAATTTTTTTTTTCCAGAAAAGCTTTCAGTCAGGAAAAGCTTTGGGAGCTCTGGGGGTATAGCTTAGCTCGAAGAAAGAGAAAGAAAGCAAGTTTGCATTGACAGCTTGATCCCAGAGAGAGGTGGCTGGCTGCTTGTCTAACAGGTCCTCTGGGTCTTGATGAGGCAGAGACAGAGGAACAAGTCATATTAAGTGAACGTGTGCTGCCAATGTTAAAGGAACAATTACCATTATTCTGCATAGTTCACTGTTTGCTGCTGCGATTTCCTTCAATAAAACCTCTTTTCACTTGCCAATTGGAGCTTGTCATGTAACAATATTTCTCATGCACAATACACATCGTAAAATGCCCTTGTGTTTTTAATACATTTGGAGTCGTGAACAATAGCAGTATACTGACAGCAAAAAGTGCTTGCTTTGAATATATAGCAGATACCAAAAGAGGGAGAGGGAGAGCAAGATCCCTCTTTTCAAGTGGGAATAAAGGTGGGTTTTGCCTAATTTTGATACAGAAGCAGAGTTACATCTTATGCATGACTCTCCCTTGGCGTTACAGCTCTATACAGGCCATAATTTAAGGGACGCCTTTCTTCCAGTAAGAAGCTGGTACACCTTCCTCTTAGAGAGGTCCTCGGAAGGACTACTTCCTGTCAAATAAGCACACCCCAGCCAGACATATACGTATCACGCAACGAAACAAAGCCTAGTTTAAGACAAGCCTGCGCTGTGAGCAACTGCTAAGTTTCCCATTAGATTTTTCAGCCCAGTTTTGCACATTCAGGATAGATGGTTTCAGCAAGCTTCAGGGTGCTGTCACTGCAGCCCACCAGCAAGATACTTTGCCCAGGGCAGAGGAGGAACAAGGAAATAATAATAATAATAATAATAATAATAATAATAATAATAATAAATTTTATTTATATCCCGCCCTCCCCAGCTGAAGCCGGGCTCAGGGCGGCTAACAACAATAAAACAGTACAAAAGTACAACATAAACAACATTCTAAAATCATTCATTATAAAAATTAATTAATTCAAGCCACTAGCAACCATTGGGCCAGAGCTCCGCAAAGATTGCCGAGGGAGGGAGTCAGGTTGTGCCCTGGCCAAAGGCCTGGTGGAACAGCTCTGTCTTGCAGCCCCTGCGGAAAGATGTCAAGTCCCGCAGGGCCCTGATCTCTTGTGACAGAGTGTTCCACCAGATCGGAGCCACAGCCGAAAAAGCCCTGGCTCTAGTTGAGGCCAGCCTAACTTCTCTGTGGCCTGGGACCTTCAAGATGTTTTTATTTGAAGACCGTAAGTTTCTCTGTGGGGCATACCAGGAGAGGCGGTCCCGTAGGTACGAGGGTCCTAGGCCATATAGGGCTTTAAAGGTTAAAACCAGCACCTTAAACCTGATCCTGTACTCCACCGGGAGCCAGTGCAGCTGGTATAGCACCGGGTGAATGTGATCTCGCAGCGAAGACCTCGTAAGGAGTCTCACTGCAGCATTCTGCACCCGCTGGAGTTTCTGGGTCAGTCTCAAGGGCAGCCCCACGTAGAGCAAGTTACAATAATCCAGTCTGGAGGTGACCGTCGCGTGGATCACAGTGGCTAGGTCAGGGCGAGAGAGGTAAGGAGCCAACTGCTTAGCTTGGCGGAGATGGAAAAATGCCGCCTTTGTTATAGCTGCAATCTGCGCCTCCATGGAAAGGGAGGTGTCGAAGATTACACCCAAACTCTTAACGGACGGTGCTGGCACTAATTGCGCCCCCGCAAGAGGTGGGAGTTGCCCCCCCAATCCCATATCGCCCCGTCCCAGCCACAGGACCTCTGTCTTCGAAGGATTTAGCTTCAACCGGCTCCCACGTAACCATCCAGCCACAGCTTCCAAACATCTGGTCAGTGTGTCTGGGGCCGAGTCAGGATGGCCAGCCATCAACAGATAGAGTTGGGTGTCATCGGCATACTGATGACAACTAGGAATCACTAGGAATTCTCATTGCTGCAACTTCCTTGCACCTCTTTACAGTCAGACTAGGCCGGGCCTCCCCAGCCACTCTGGGCAGCTTGCGACATAATATCAAAAACACAACAAAACATCAAAAACTAAAAGCTTCCCTAAACAGGGCTGCCTTCAGAAGTCTTCTAAAAGTCAGATAGTTGTTTATTTCCTTGACATCCGGTGGGAGGGCATTCCACAGGGGGTTCAGGACAATATAATCCAAAATAGAAAACAGATTTAACATAAAGTAAAATTAAAAGATGTAAATTAAACAGCAATCAACACAAGAATTTTGAAACAGAAACACAATTCACAGTAAAGCCAAACTTCTTGAAAATTGTCTTCACAACCTAAAAAAAGCAGGAATGAAGCCAGGCATCTTTCCTTGGGGAGGTCATTCCAAATACCAGATGCCACAACTGAAAGGACTCTATCATGTTGTATCTCAGGTGGTGGTGGTACATGAAGATGCAACAATCTCTTTAAGGTTGTATCTTAACCCTTATTCCACACAAGAATCTGAAGAAGTGTGCATGCACACGAAAGCTCATACCAAGAACTAACTTAGTTGGTCTTTAAGGTGCTACTGGAAGGAATTTTTTTTGTTTTGACTATGGCAGACCAACACGGCTACCTATCTGTAAAAGGAAAGTGAGCCCTCCCAGCTGTCACCTGGGAGTCCCCCCATACCCTGCCCCTTCATCTTCCATCCATCACCTTCCTGTGTGTATCTTCATTAACCCGAAGTAGGAAAAAATTAAAAAAACACACATAAATATAAGGGTAAAAGGTAAAGGACCCCTGGATGGTTAAGTCCAATTAAAGGCGACTATGGGGTTGTGGCGCTCATCTCGCTTCCAGGCCGAGGGAGCTAGCGTTGTCTGCAGACAGCTTTCCGCATCATGTGGCCAGCATGACTAAACCACTTCTGGCGCAATGGATCACCGTGATGGAAGCCAGAGTGCATGGAATCACCATTTACCTTCCCGCCACAGCGGTACCTATTTACTTGCACTGCCATGCTTTCGAACGGCTAGGTTGGCAGGAGCTGGGACAGAATGGGATCTCACCCCGTTGTGGGGATTTGAACCACCAACTTTCTGATCGGCAAGTCCAAGAGGCTCAGTGGTTTAGACCCCAACGCCACCTGCGTCCTTTTACATAACTATAGATAGAGTTAGCAGAAAGGAAAGAAAAAATAGAAGTCATAGAAAAGGAAAAGGAAAAGAAACGAGAAGGGTTTCCGATTCTCCGTCTGCCAACTATGTAAAGGTAAAAAGGTAAAGGTACCCCTGCCCATACGGGCCAGTCTTGACAGACTCTAGGGATGTGTGCCCATCTCACTCAAGAGGCTGGGGGCCAGCGCTGTCTGGAGACACTTCCGGGTCACGTGGCCAGCGTGACATCGCTGCTCTGGCGAGCCAGAGCCGCACACGGAAATGCCGTTTACCTTCCCGCTAGTAAGCGGTCCCTATTTATCTACTTGCACTCGAAGGTGCCTTCGAACTGCTAGGTTGGCAGGCGCTGGGACCGAGCAACGGGAGCACACTCCGCTGCGGGGATTCGAACCGCGACCTTTCGATCGGCAAGCCCTAGGCGCTAAGGCTTTTACCCACAGTGCCACCCGCGTCCCGCCAACTATGTACATAATGATTATTCAAAGTATTCAAAATATAGACTCCAGGATAACCTCTAGCTGTGTTCCAGATAATATCCAGCTGTTCCTCAATCTGCTGGGCTGTGTTCTCCCAATCTCCAATCCCAGGCATCTCAAGTTCATTCACTGTTGAGGGGTGGGAGGCAAATATTATTTCTGAGGCTCACCATGGCCAGGATAACCTCCTGACCCCACCCCAACCCCTGGTTTGCCCAAGATAGCAAAATGGGGGAGAAAGAATGACAAGGACCTGGCGCCTCACAATAATAAGTTGTGTTTGTGAAGGTTTGCATTAGAAGAAGAAGCCAGGGGGCTCTCAAGAGGTTGAGCAACAGCTGTGTGTACCTGCTTGCGGTCAGTGTGGACAATACTGAGCTAGTCGGAGCAATGGTCTGATTATGTGAATAGCAGCTTCTTATGTTTCTCCGCCTCAGGCAGCAAAATGTCTTTGGCTGGGCGGGTTATGTATGCATTCACAAACACACACATGCACTACTGCAAATCTTACTCCTTCCTTTCTTAACTCTGTGCTTGTTAAAAAATTCAGGTATTTCCCCCCTAAATGCTAAGCTTTATTTTTTTATTGTTAAAGGTAATTTTAAAGGAAGAAAAAGAATATAAACAATATATAGTGACTTTTGACACTCCATTGCTTTCTTAAACGAGAATAATAAAAATTTGCAAATGAACAAAAGAGTGGGAGGAAGCTATCTGATTTACAATGTTTTTGAGATAAAGAACACTATAAAAAAAGATCAATGTGAATAATAAAGCATTGTTAACTGAGTCATGACATTTCTATTCTCAGGGAAAATCTGAAGAGTAGAACTCTGCAAATGAGCACCTTCTGCCATTTTCAAAGTGGGAGGAAGACATATAATTATAATTTTTGAAGTGATGAGAGTTTTATTTAAATTGCAGGGGGGAAATTATTGAAAAAACATATCGACATATCAATATTACGTAAATTGCTTTAATTTTATTAAACTGAATGTGGGAGAGAGAATCTTTTCTTAACTTCCCTTTCCTGCCATCCTCTCTCTCTCTCTCTCTCTCTCTCTCTCTCTCTCTCTCTCTCTCTCATCTCTCCACTTTTTATTTTGTAGGAAGTCTGGCTACAAAATGTCTTCCAAGAGAGATATTTCTTTATTTGAAAAAAGGGGGCGGAGGAGATGAGACGAAAGAGCTCCAAATGTCAGCCCTACCATATATTTATTCTAATACTTCCAGTAGCTGAGACCTATTAAAAAGATACATATTTTCAAAATAGGTTTAACCTTCTGTGTCTCAAGTGTCTACCTTTAATACTTTTAACATGTCACATTGTAATATGTGCAAAGTTAACATGCTCTTTTAAAAAAAGAAGAAGAAAGAAAAAGAAAATGTATGCAACAGAGATTACTCCAGAAAGTCAAAGTTACACACGTGGTATCTAATGCATATTGTCTGTCGGAGGGTTTTAACTCATGGGACAAGAAGTGATAAGTGACCAAAAAACAGAAAAATCCATTTGTAGCTAAGGCAGCCATATAGGTTCACATTCGGCTTGGTTTTACTTGCATGTTGGTCATTGCACATTACTGGCATTACATATTATATGAACATTATATAACTGAGGTTTTTGCATACAGATGGGCAATGCTACACAATGGAAAATCAGAGTTGAACACTTATCTGTTTAATATGAATTTCAGCTTTTCATACATAGAACAGAGATGAAATGAACTGAATTTCTTAATAAAATGAAGCCTTTTTTGTCAGACACTTTCTTTGCAATCTAATTATTATTATTATTATTATTAAAACAGCAAATTTTGCCTTTTGGGTCAGTATTGGCTATAGTGCTCTTATCACATACAAAAGTTGGGACCTTTTCTCTTTGGAAACTAAACATGCTTGGGTTATTCATCAGAAGGATGGGAATAATTTGAAAGGCCAAGTTTTATATGGGGATGGCAGATGGTTTCTGAGGATACATTCATGTGCACAGGATATAGTTTAATAACAATAACATTAATGGAAATGAATGGGATGTGAGATTTGGATGGGGACAAAGTGCCTGGCCATCATATTATAAGGCACCCTGTGATGCCTGGATGAAGGGCACTATAGAACTTTAATAAATAATAAAAATAAAAGTTAAAAGTCCACCAAAAACATTCTAATCTACCCAGTCACTCATATATGAACTTAAAAGGTGAGATCAAAAATTCACTTCCGATCAAATGTTCCTTTCAAAGATCACACTATCAGCTCTTCCCTGTTACTGCATTAGCAAATCCAGTAAACTCAAACCAATATGAATTACTCATACATCATCATAAATCAAAAGAGAAGAGGTTTGCATGGCTTAATGATGTCATAAGCAACCCATAGTATATTTATAGGCTGGTACAGTTTCCTGCTTCTATGCTACTAAAATAAACACTTTCCAAACCCCCTTAACATCCTTTTGCCTCAATATAGGAAACAGAAAGGTTGTGAGTGTATGAAAACAAATCACAATTTGTGTTCAATTTCAGATCACAACCACATCTTTATTTCAGTCTTCTAGTTTCTGTTGGAGTTTGTTTTTCTATTTATTTTTTTTGCACCATGTGCAATATGCAGCTTACAGAATTTCACAGGTATTCAGCCTGAAAATGAGACCAGTGCGCTGCTTATGTGCTTACACACACATGTCTTTCGTCTCTTTCTCACACATGCACACTACGTGCATACACACTTGAATTGTAATTTGTTGTAGCCAAGTATTTTCTGGAAACTTGGTGTATCCACAGTGGTTTGCTGGTTTTCTGTGAACATATGTCGCAATCTGACAAGTGGAAGCAGGGGGAAGCAAACTTGCAGGTGCAAGTAGAAGTGATTTTGAGCCCAATTCAAAGTGCTAGGTTTGACTTATAAAGCCTTATAAACAATACCTCACAGATCACCTTTCCCTGTATGAGGCTACTTGGACACTGAGATCAATATCTGAAGCCCTGCTCTGTATCCCTGCCTCAAGAGAATGGACCTTTTCCATGGTGGTCCCCTGACTGTGGTATGCTCTCCCACGGAGGATTTATCATCCCTGCTATTGGGCAATATATATTGATTGATTGATTGATTGATTGATTGGTATCAGGCATTTGGACAGCACTATTTGTCTGGTTTTTGGTGGTTGAAAAAATGCAAGTAAGTGTGAATTCCAAAGGACAGCTGTGTTTTGACTCACCTGCTGTTTCAGCAAGTGCAACTTTGATAGATTTGGCTACAGATGAGACCTGAATCAAATCAGATGAGACCTCCCATCTAAAATCCAGAAAAGTCTAGAGTCTAGAACAGGGGTTGGCTAAACTGTGGCCATCTATATTTTTGTAGAATCAAAGAATCATAGAATTGTTCAGTTGGAAAGGACCATGAAGATTATCTCATCCAATCCCCTGCAATGCAGAAATCTCAACTAAAATATCCCTGACACATGGCCATCCAACCTCTGCTTAAAAACCTCCAGTGAAGGAGAGTCCGCCACCTTCTGAGGGAGTTTGTTTCACTGTTGAATAGCTCTTACTGTCAGAAAATCCTTCCTGGTGTTTAGCTGGAATCTCCTTGCTTGTAACTTGAACCCATTGGTTGAACTCCAACTCCCAGCAGTATAGCCAATGCTCAGGAATGATGGATTCAGCAAGATCTGGAGGGCTACTGAGCAACCAGTCCTGCCCTAGACAAAAGTTCCCATGGGGTTGTTATTGCCCTGGCCAAAAGTACTTCCCCTTTGAGGAAGAAGAGTTGCCCCAGAATAACAAAATGAATGTGCTGAAGGAACATTAATGAGTGTAAAAATAATATTTCACCCAATAAGCCCTCCCTGTCTTATTACATAGTTACTACAGTACTCTGAAGTATTATGTTCTTAAAGGAATGACCCTTATGTTCTTAAGGAATGAATAGCATTTGTTGATTGTATCCTTGTTTATTTTTCCACCAAGACAGTTGCACCAACTCCCTTCCTCTGCAAGTTCTCCCTATTGTAATTCTGAATACAGCAGATCATCCAGGTAAGATTCTGTTTGTGGAAACATGTGAATAATTCTGTAGCATTGTCCCACAAATAATGTCACCCATACATACCTTTTAAAAAATAAATATTTTTATTAAAATTTTCCAACAAAATTTGCCATAATCAATACTAAATAAAAAAACCCCAGAAATTGCATTTTACATTTCTATTCCCCACCCCCCAACTTCCCTTTTTGGTTTATCACTTATTCATTTCTTCTGTGTGTAGTTTTCTATACCTTATATATTGAAACTGAAATCATACCTTATTGACATATTCTTAACATTTTACCCTCATATTTCTATTTTCTATTTCTATTTGTTAATTGTAAGTGTCTTAATCAAATCCTTAATCACTCATACATACCTAAAGCCTAAGCTTGCATCTATATCAACCTTAGGACATCATTGAAACAGCTGATTGTTTTCATACCTCCTGCTTTTTAGCTACAAAGAAGGTAACCATCATTTTGGATAAACATCTGGCAGAAGAGAATCATACTCTCAGTAAAGATTGATAGATGATATTGCTGCTGCAGTCAGACAATAAAAAAATTCTAAAGTGTAGAATCTTTTCGAGAAGTGTTGCAAGCTTAGTTGTCTCAGAGGCTGTTCACTGGAGGCCTTGAAGCAATACCTGATGTGAAGTTCATTGCCTCTCAACATCCAATTCTCAAATCAGAGATGAAGAAAGTATTTAGCTGTTGTTAGCTACCCTCTCTTCACCCTAAGGTCCCAGGGTAAAAGGTAAAGGGACCCCTGACTATTAGGTCCAGTCGTGGCCGACTCTGGGGTTGCGACGCTCATCTCGCTTCACTGGCTGAGGGAGCTGGCGTACAGCTTCCGGGTCATGTGGCCAGCATGACTAAGCCGTTTCTGGCAAACCAGAGCAGCACATGGAAACGTCTTTAAGGTCCCAGGGTGGGTCACAACAATTAAAACAAAATGCTAAAAACAGTTTAAAGCAACTTAGAAATAAGGTGATTATCCCTTTCAGGCATGAGCTCCTAATCCTCTTCGGAAAGTGTCCTTCCAGCAAAATTATTTGCAGACTAGGCTACCAGAAGCTGAAGAAACTAAGTGGTATAGATGTTCTTGGTTTCCTATAGTCTTAATTTCCAAAGGAAAGGGAGTGGGGAGGCTGTCTTCTTCTTTGGCGATCACTCGTAGCTGAGTAAGATTTTAAATACAGTTTAAAAAGTGAGTCCGTAAGTGACTGTGGAGGCCAATTCTGGATCCACACGTCCTTCTGCAGTGGGTACATTGGTTTCTGGGTTGATCACAGTGAGGATTTGCCAAAAGTGCCTTCCTCTTAGCACATTACTCCCTTTTGTCTTCAAAGTCCATGACACCTTTGGTAAAGGCTGTTCTCCAATTGGAGCGCTCGCAGGCCAGTGTTTCCCAGTTGTCGGTGTTTATACTACATTTTTTAAGATTTGCCTTGAGAGAGTCTTTAAACCTCTTTTGTTGACCACCAACATCATGCTTTCCATTTTTAAGTTGCACAACTCTTTATATTAATTTACTTATTTACTCCATTTCTACATGGCTCTTCATTTTAGCAGTCACATTCAAGCAACAATTAAAATAGACAAGAAAACCATTCATAAAACTATAATTCCGATTAAAACCAACCAAACTTATCTAGCAAATAGGTCAACTCTACTTTCAGCTGGACATAGCAGACCTCAAAGTCCAGGGTGTGTGTGTGGGAATATGTGTGTCCCAGTAAGGAAGGCTTTGAAATATGCTTAAAGTCATATCAAGGTGCCACTTAGTTTCAGTATTGTTTTGCTGACTCCTGTCAATAGCAGTTGAAGGGAAGCTGATCTGACTCCTGAGTTTGCAGACAGTTATTGTTCTGTATCAGTTAAGCTGGACTGTGTGCTCTGATTGTTAGAAACTGGCGTTTGGAATTGGACATCCTGCCTACATTTAATTGTAACTTAAATTGTTGTTGAGCTAACATTTAACTGTCCATTAATAATAGCAACCAAGCATTATATATTTTGCATGTTTATTAGACTTCATTTATTTCATCCCCCCATCCCTCCGCACCTATTATCATAGCCATAGAATACTGGACTCTAAATGAAAGAGGTAACCATGTGATTTCATGCTGGCCCGCTCCCTTTATATTTCCATAGGCACGTTCTGCAAGCATTAGATTGATAAAAGACACAATGTAGATGGGCCCATGGCTGAGCTGAGAGTAATTGCATTTAAAAAATATATGAAATGGAGACCTATAATTGTGCAATGCTTTCTCTCGACTACAATGTTTTCTGGAAGACAGGATCCTGCTTGTCATAGCAAGTTGCTTGTTATGGTGATTGTACTAGGACTTGATCTTGCTGTAACAAGACACGTATAACATTACTTAGTGGAAGCTTTTCAGAATAAGAGCCTGACAGTAAAATGCACTCTATTTTCATTCTTGAACAAACAAAAGTCCTTGAATGACAGCTTTTTTTCTTACCCTTTTCTTTGAGGGTGTTGTAATGGGGAATTCAGGTTAAATCTATGCCTTTTATACTTCTCATTTTGATTTCCTCTCCAACAGCACTTGAAGGATAAAACTCAGCTTGATGCACAGGGCAGCTTGTGGATATAGCAAATGCTAATCTAGCATTTACTGATTATTTCCTTCTGATTCTCTCCGTCTAGTGCCATTGAATGCTTAAGTGCATTTCTTGGGCCATAGTGGGAACACTGGAAATTGCACAGAATTTGAGGGTGTGCTTTAAAAGGGGGGGAAAGTTACACTTTAAATTGAGTGTAGCTAATTTTTCCCAGAGCCAAATTGTTCTTACCTGTGCATCTTCTAAAAACAATGACGGCAAGGGTCTCTGGGACTTGGCCTCAAAGGAACAGGAGCAATATATGACTATGTGCAAATGAAATGGATCTGAGGGGAAATCTAGTTGAAGCTTCCTTGCTTAATTTGTAAGAGGTGTCTGGTTAAGAGCTTGAACTTTTGAGTCAATTCCCTGTTTCCTAATCCCAGGACATGTCTAAGTCAAAGTTTGCTAGCCTCATGATCTTTGTCTATATGTCAGTGAGTAACAAGATTTATAGATTATTGTTCTGTCGTGTTTTGCGATGATGGTGATTATTTAAATAATCAGCCTTGATTTTTTTTCAATAGAAAGGCAGCATTAAAATGTTTCTGAATGACAAAAATATATATGAGCCCATTACACCATGTTAGCTACAGCAGGAACTACCTGAATCTTGTCATTTCGTTGATGGCATTGGGACATTGCATACGACATGTGTGCTATATATTGGAGCAATGTCTAAGCTTCCTGACCATTTTTATTATCTTCTCCACTCTAGAAAATCAGCTAGCAATTAAGGATGAGAAGCCTATGAAAGGTATTGTTCTCAGCTCAGTATCAGAATTCGGCATCACGGACGTGCCATCCAAGGACACCAAAAATGAAAGAAAACTGTCAGAATCTAGTGCATCTACACTGTCGTCCCTGGAGAAATGCAGGACGCAGTTCAGCTACCTTGAAGATGACGCATCAGTCCACGAGAGGGACAGTAATGGTACGTTTTGAAAACTGTGCAGAGCCCTAGACGTAATCCATTTAAATGCTCTGTGCGCGCACACACACACACACACACACACACACACACTAGCATCACGCTTTCCATTTTTAAGTTGCACAACTCTTTATATTAATGTGTTTACTTATTTACTGCATTTCTATGTGGCTCTTCATTTTAGCAGTCACATTCAAGCAACAATAAAAATAGACAAGAAAACCATTCATAAAACTATAATTCCGATTAAAACCAACCAAGCTTCTCTAGCAAATAGGTTAACTCTACTTTCAGCTGGACATAGTAGACCTCGATAGACTTGTAATCTGGTGAACCGGGTTCGCTTCCCTGATCCTCCACATGCAGCTGCTGGGTGACCTTGGGCTAGTCACGCTTCTCTGAAGCCTCTCAGCCCCACTCACCTCACAGAGTGTTTGTTGTGGGGGAGGAAGGGAAATGAGATTGTTAGCCGCTTTGAGACTCCTTAGGGTAGTGATAAAGCGGGATATCAAATCCAAACTCTTCTTCTTCTACTCACGAGGAAGAGATTGAGATTGTGAGAGGGATCATGAAAGATGACATTTTATAAGCAAAGCTGCCACTGCTTACTAGGAGAGGTGAGGCAACTGCAACGTCAGGGCTGCATGGAGCCAATGCAGTGCTTCTGCTGGGGCGCTCTGCAGCCCTGACCTCACTGCTGCCTTTCCCCTTTCTGCCAGGAGGCTATTGCTGCAGCTTTGTCCCAATAATAGATCCACTCTTTCCACCATTAGAAAGAGTGAGGCAGCCACCTTAGGTGGCAAGTGCTTAGGGAACATTCATACGTGTGTGTGTGTGTGTGTGTGTGTGTGTGTGTGTGTGTGTGAGAGAGAGAGAGAGAGAGAGAGAGAGAGAGGCTTTCCATCTGCTGCTCGCCAAAACATGAAGACCTCAAGGCCAAAATGGTTTCCACCCCTTCTTAAGACTTTATCATCCTATCTCCTGGCAGCTCCATTGTGAAAAGAAAAGTGGTACTATTCTGAGTTGGGGCTGCATCTGCCTTCCACTGCTCCTGGCCGGCCCTACATTTCTGGTTCATGAGGCTACATTTCCCCACCAGGTTCTTCTTTGCAGTATGCCCCGCGGAGGACCTTAAGGTCCACAAATAACAACACTTTGGAGGTCCCAAGCTGCAAGGTGGTTAGATTGGTCTCAACTAGGGCCAGGGCCTTTTCAGTACCGGCCCCGACTTGGTGGAACACTCTGTCACAGGAGACCAGGGCCCTGCGGGATTTGACATCTTTCCACAGGGCCTGCAAGGCGGAGCTGTTCCGCCAGGCCTTTGGTTTGGACTCAGTCTGACCCTTATGTTCCCCCCCCCTATGGTTTCGATTTATGGGATACTACTAAAATGAGGCTGCATTTTAAATTGTATTTTAACCTGTATTTTTAACCCGCATTTTAATTAACTGTTTTTCTTTTTCTTTTATGTTTTATTGTAATTTTATTGATGTTAGCCGCCCTGAGCCCGGTTCTAGCCAGCGAGGGCACGGTACAAATAATTTTTAAAAATTATTATTATTATTATTATTATTATTATTCGGTACCTCGTTGTCTCACAAGCACGTTGTGTGGGAACATTGGGTTTCCATATTTTTGCTCAGCTGCAAGAATTGTGCTGCCATTCTCTGGCGAGTGAGTGATGAGCTCAGCCTTGCTCACAACCCTGGAGCTGCAGGGGGCATGGAATTCCTGCCCACGGTTACAAAATGCTCTCCGCCTTGTTTCCACCTTCAACAAGCTTGCCACCAGGTGTAGCAATGAGGCAGGAGGAAAGGGCTGAGTTTATACCCCATCCATTTATACCCCGCCCATCTGGCTGGGTTTCCCCAGCCCCTCTGGGCGGCTGCCAACAGAATATTAAAAACACGATAAAACTTCAGACATTAAAAACTCCCCTAAACAGGGTTGCCTTCAGGTGTCTTCTAAAAGTCAGATAGTTGTTTATTTCCTTGGCATCTGATGGGAGGGAGTTCCACAGGGTGGGTGCCACTACTGAGAAGGCCCTCAGCCTGGTTCCCTGTAACCTCACTTCTTCCAGGGAGGGAACTGCCAGAAGGCCCTCGGAGCTGGACCTCAGTGTCTGGGCTGAACGATGGGGGTGGAGACGCTCCTTCAGGTATAATGGGCCGAGGCTGTTTAGGGCTTTAAAGGTCAGCACCAACACTTCAAATTGTGCTCAGAAACGTATTAAGACTGATTTAACAGTTAAAAAAACATATCAACAAAAACATCCAGTATTTCACTGTATTTACTGTTGGCCATTACCATGTGATCTGTGTCTCAATGGGTATTGGATTGCTCCAGGATGTGGCATCAATCCTGACAGCCTTGTTCCTAACTTCCCATGTGATTTTCACTTTTTACCCATACCCTGAGTTCCCATCCAAAATTATGTAAACCCTTGTCTGGACCCCGGAAGTCCTCTGCCAGTCAGTGTAGGCAATACTGAGGTGAATGGACCCATGGCCTCACCCATCATAAGGCAGCTCCCTGTGTTTCTGACACCTACCGTATTTCTGCAAATCCAATGTGCCATCGAATCTAATGCGCACCTCAATTTTCAAAACCTTTAAACCAAAAAAGTATTTGCTATGCCAGCGGTGTTTTTCAAGCTTGCAATTGAATCTAATGTGCCATCACATCTAATGTGCACCCTGATTTTCGCGACCTAATTTGGCCCCCCAAAAGGTGCACGTTACATTTGAGTAAATAGGGTATAAAGATGCAAGTCTGTTGTGCTATGGAAGCCCAGGTCCTTAGCTCCTGCAGAGTGGTGTGCCTTTGTTTATACTGCCTCTAATTCCTTAATTTTAAACATTCACAGTCCAGAGGCATAAAATGCCCCAGCATAACATCTGGGATGTGTTTGGCCCTTGGATGAAAAGTTGCTGATGTTGCAATTTATAAAGCAGCCTTGGAAGGGGATTGCCATCAAATAGATGGATCTTGTCACATCTATCATATTAATGATCCTTGAACGAAGAAGTACTAAGTACAGATCAGCACAATAAACCACAATGCTCCAAAGCAACCATTAGGGTCGCATCTATTTTATGACTGATCTCTCGCAATAATTGGAATTCTCCTATCTCCCGTAACAGGAAAACATTTAACCGTTGTGGCAACTATTAAGGGAACGGGCTCAGCAAATGTAGATGCCCTCTACCAAACATAGCCTCGTGGACCGCTGAATTTAAACCACAGCAAAGATAATTATCAACATGTTCAGCTTATCAAACGTGGATCTCTGGCTAAAACATGTTGCCTCTGAATGCTTGCAGCAATTCACACATACCTGAAAGCACCTATCGATTTCCAGAGAGAGCTTGTGCACATGCTTCGAGCACTGATACGTTGCAAGGGGTGGGGACTTAGAGCCTTCTCTGGCTTTCACCTGGCGGCTTTCACTTTAACTTAAATTGAAGGGACAACTCCGTACACACAGTGGCGTAGCGTGGGTTGTCAGCACCCGGGGCAAGGCAAGGCAAGTAATTTGCGCCCCCTAACCCTAACCCCCAGATGTTGCGCCCGGTGCGGCCGGCCCCCCCTGCACCCCCCACGCTACGCCACTGCGTACACACAAATGGACATGCATCTTTACCGCTGAATAGCAATGACTAGTGAAATCCACTTATGCAGAAGCACTAGGAAAGCACCAAAGTGTGTGCATGTGTAAGTAACTCTAGATCAGGAGAATTATATAAGGCTCTCGGTCGCATTCAGCTGCTCTCACTTTCAGTTGCAGCAAGTGGGGTGGAAATCATTAACCAGAGGCATGTGACAGATCGATCAGGAGGCAGATTTAGCCTACCTTTAATGAAACATGGGGATAAATGATAATTATCTTGAGATAAAACATTACCTTGGGGTTAAACCTTTCAAAATTGCAATGCATGCAGAAGAAGAAGAAGAAAAACTTAAATCTTTGTTTTAGAGGCAGTCACTAAAATGCAATTAATGCACAACACAAGCACCGAAATAATTCATTTTTGTTGAAGTCGGGCACATAGCCTAGCCCTACAATTGGAAGCAAGAAGGCAAGTCACTTTTCAGCCCAGCAGCATCACTGGAAAAATCCTACATCAATGTTGTACGTTTGGATCAGGTTACATAGCAGCACAAATCAAGCCTGGATTGACAGCCAGGAGCCACCGAGAGCATGGAAATCTAGGGTGAAGTCAGACCAGCAGCATTATTAAATATAGTTCTTTTTGTGATAATTAATCTACCAATGGAGAGGTGAGGTCATTGTTCTTATTGAGATAAATGCAGTAACGTCTTCCCTTTTTTGCGAGCAGTCTGGAAAGCAGAAGAGAAAACAGAAGGGTTGCATCTGCGTTGCTGTAATTTGTGGCTAATTTATTTTCAAATATATATAAACGAATGCATAGAAATGAATGCTTAATTGCTAATATCTATTATTTATTATACATCGCCCACTTAAAATGAGGGGAAGGGGGAAGCAAAAAGGCTCATACATGCGGATTTTGCAAAATATGTTCTCTCCATTAGCACGGTTTCATGGCGTGTGCTCTGATGGGGATTTAAAAGCATCTTTAGTGTACGGCACGGTCTATGTGCTAAAACATTACTTTATTATTAAAATGTTGTGCTTTTTGTGTGGTACTTTCCCCCGAATAATGGGCAAAGTCTTAAGAGCAATATCCATTCTCTGATTAAAATTATGCAGATGCCAACAAGGTTAATAAACTGAAGATCGTGCATATTATTAGGAAAACAGAGCTTACATTTCAAGTAAGAACTGAAAAGATCCCTAATTGATGAGTAATTTCAAATTTGATATTCCTTCTATCTTGGTGCAAAAGGGTGGGGGGGGAGGGAAGAATTTCATAAATATATAGTACCTAAAAGAGAAGAGCCTTAATTACACCATGGACTACTGGATAAAATGATTACATTTTCTACACTGTAAATTCATACAATTAAATGCAGCAGTGTCACCTTATAAAATGTTTCAATTTGATAATTATTTCAGTTCATTTACTCAGAAAAAATACAAGCATGAATTTACTAAGTATCTCCCAAATCTAGTCATTTTCATTCTCCGGGACTGACTTGGAAGTTACTTTTGCTTGTCTGAACTTAAATAGATCCCTGACAAATTTAGATAACTATTAAAATTGATAATATTATGGGTGATAGCTTACTAATAGAAATTAATTCAATGCTGTGCTTCTAGGGTTATTACCTGATATTGTAAAACTACATTTTAATATAACATTTGGGATGTTTAAGGAAGCTTTTGCATGGCTCCTATTATTTTTTTAAGTACTTAGGGGTGAAATTCTTGTTTAATACTGCTCGCTGCGTTAAAGAGATTGTGATGTATAATGAGACTTCTATGCATAAATGCACATCAAAGTGTGATTACAGATCACAATTAACCAAGTGGCAAGACAGTGTAGTCTGCATATCGCCACTTGGCAATCTCTATAGCCCTGCAAGCAGCAGGAGACTATACCATTTGCCTGCTTCTTCAGTTGCACAAAGGTGCAGGTGTGTGTTAAAATTCTTCTAACCACTTCGCAGGATAGTGCAGATTAGCCAACCTAACAGAACATTAATGTGCCCATTATGGCGGTCTCATTATTGACTCCTAAACAAATAAATAAGATGACTTGACATTTTCTCACTGATGTGAGAACATGCAATATATACACTCTGTCTATGTAAAGCCAGTTGAGTAGTGGTTAGAATGGCATACTAGGATCTGTGAAACGAGAGTTCAAATCCCCTCTCAGCCATGAACCTCATGGGGTGACCTTGGGACAGGCACTTAATTTCAACCTTACCTACCTCATGGGGTTATTGTGAGGATATAATGGGGTGGGGAAAGAACAATTTTATTTTATTTATTTATTGAATTTATACACTGCCCTATACCCGGAGGTCTCACAAATAAGATCACAATTTATAAAATCAGATTAAAAAAAATAACCCAATACCCCCCACAAAAAAGCCACAATGCAAGCCACCTTACATTAGGTGGGATGCAATTGCTCAGACAAATGCATTATGTGACCCATGAGAGCAGCAAAATAACCAGACTGTACAACATTGACGCGGGTGGCGCTGTGGGTTAAACCACAGAGCCTAGGACTTGCTGATCAGAAGGTCGGCGGTTCGAATCCCTGCAACAGGGTGAGCTCCTGTTGCTCTGTCCCAGCTCCTGCCAACCTAGCAGTTCGAAAGCACATCAAAGTGCAAGTAGATAAATAGGTACCGCTCCAGTGGGAAGGTAAACAGCGTTTCTGTGCGCTGCTCTGGTTCGCCAGAAGCGGCTTAGTCATGCTGGCCACATGACCCGGAAGCTGTACGCCGGCTCCCTCGGCCAACAAAGCAAGATGAGCGCTGCAACCCCAGAGTCGGCCACGACTGGACCTAATGGTCAGGGGTCCCTTTACCTTTACAACACTGATGGGATAAAATCAGGCCAAATCTTTATTGACAGCAGCATGCAAGGTAAGGGTTGGCATGGCATTGGGTCCCAGGATCAGTTCCATCATTCCACAAGCCCCATGTTGATAGAATGGATCTGCCAGGTTTGGGCAGCCCCAAACCCATAACTTGTGAAGCAAGTGAAGCAAGCAAGGTCTCCCTGGGTAACCAGGGTGCAGATTCCAACCAGGCAAATACCACAACCCGAGCTTGGGAGTGTCATGGTCAATTCTGCCCTCAGGCCACTTATGGCTCTCCCTCCCCCCCCCTTCTATGTTGATTCTACACTCCCTCATTCAAACAATGTTCTTCCGCCTAACAAAGGAAGGCCATAATTTCATTGAGGGAATGATGGAAAAACCCAGCCAAGTGCCAATCGAGTTGAAGAAGAAGAGAATCCTTTCAGGCCCTGTCAACCAGTGACCCAAAATTGCTCAGTGAAGGCACTAAGCTGAGGCCGGGCAGGAGGGAAACTCTCAAGGCAAAATGGGTCTGAGCTCCAGGAGAAGCAAGCTTCTACAGTCATACCTCAGGTTGAAGTAGCTTCGGGATAAGTACCGTATTTTTTGCTCTATAAGACTCACTTTTCCCCTCCTAAAAAGTAAGGGGAAATGTGTGTGCGTCTTATGGAGCAAATAGAGGCTGCCCAGCTATCACAGAAGCCAGAACAGCAAGAGGGATTGCTGCTTTCACTGCACAGCGGTCCTTCTTGCTGTTCTGGCTTCTGAGATTCAGAATGTTTTTTTTCTTGTTTTCCTCCTCCAAAAACTAGGTGCGTCTTGTGGTCTGGTGCATCTTATAGAGCGAAAAATACGGTATTTTCGGGTTGCGCACTGCGGTGACCCGGAAGTAACGGAGTGCATTACTTCCGGGTTTTGCCACTTGCGCATGCGCAGATGGTCAAAATGACGGCATGCGCAGAAGCGGCGAATCACGATCCGCGGATGCGGGTTGCGTTCGCTTCTGGATGCGAACGGGGCTCCGGAGCAGATCCCGTTTGCATCCAGAGGTACCACTGTATAGGCTTTCCCCTCCTTTTTGCAAGGGCTCATGGGACAGCTTTCTCCCCATGAGCCTATGGCACAAACAAGATACTCATCTGCTTGTGCGCACACCGCGCTTCCCTATATGCAAAAGTAAGTAACATGCAGTTCAATAGGAATTATTTCTAGGTAAGTGAGTATAAAATAAATAAGTAATAATAATAAAACAGTAGCGCAGTGGTCTGCTTCCATTTCATCCCACCTGTAGCTGCCTACCCAGGCACAAAAGCTAGATGGTTTGGGCAGAAATTCCAAATGCATGAACTCCCTAAAATTGCAGAAAACACCTTTTCTTGAAATCTGCACCTCTCCAAATTTTGTAATGCAGCTTTTAAACCAAAACAAATGTACCAAAATGCATCCATTTGGAGGGAAAGAATGGTTAAAATGCAGACATTAGTGAGAATAACGGGAAAATGCAAATTAGGGGAAATCGCTCGCAAAAGATGTGCATGCTAAGAGAAACGCACACTAAAATGTTGATGATTTTTTGTGAGGACTTTTGTGGGGAATTCAAGATCAAATGCCAAAATCTTGCAAACTGAAGAAGAGTGGGGGAAAGAGAAACGAAGAGAATCAAAACTGATTGGTTCATCCATTCCTAGTGAGAGAACCAAACAGATGTGGGTGCAACCTAGTGCACATTTCAGCAAAATTAAGCTAATTTAACTGTGCCCTGGATGTCACCCTTAACTGCAAAGGATAGGGTTATTTCTTCCTTTTGTGATAATCCTTGTCATCGTATCAGTCAAAGCCCTTTAAAAAAAAGTTACAGTGGTACCTTGGTTCTCAAACTTAATCCATTCCGGAAATCCATTACAAAACCAAAGTGTTCCAAAATCAAGGCACACTTTCCCATAGAAAGTAATGCAAAATGGATTAATCCGTTCTAGAATTTTAAAAACGAACCCCTAAAACAACAATTTAACATGAATTTTACTATCTAACGAGACCATTGATCCGTAAAATGAAAGCAATAAACAATGTACTGCAGTCACACAAACAATCAATCAGTAACTGAACTGGGTTCCACACAGTCACAAAAACAAAACAAAAAAGAGCTGCAAAAACAGACAGACCTCAGCGTAACACTCAAAATGGAAGTGTGGCACTTAAATTGGAAGCGTAACACTCGAAACGGAGCATGTTCGGCTTCTGAAAAAAGTTTGCAAACCGGAACACTTACTTCTGGGTTTGCAGTGTTTGGGTTCCAAGCTGTTTGGGTACCAAGGTGTTTGAGAACCAAGGTACCACTGTAATGGGCCCATTTAAGCTGCAAAGTATACTGAATTTCTGCTCTATCCCTGCTTGATCCACACCTCTCAGATTAATGTGCAGAGTGAGGCATAGTTACTAATCAGGTTGTGATCATTTTAACACACTGAAATGTTGCTAGTGAAACATGCCTTTAAATGCCTATTACTATTTGTAAAAGTTTGAGAGGGTTTTTCGCTTTAAAGAGGTGATAGATCTGGAAATGCAACGAAAGCGCATTATGGGTAAGACATATGTGAAAGTAACACAGAATGGATAGATTCGGACATCCCTAATTTGGAATAATTAAGGGGTGTGTGTTGCATGTATACATAATAACACCCACAAGAGGAGCCCATATTAATTTAGTTTCTGGTTGAGTTCGGGAAAGTGCGGGAAGTCTCGCTTTATCATGCACTGGCTGGGCAAGAATGTTCATGGATTTTTGCCTCCTGTGAATCTCACTCCTTGCTCTTCTCCTTTTGAAAACAGATGAATGTGCCACACTCATCTTGGCCTGCTTGTTCTGCCAGTTTTGGGACTTTCTGTTCATGTTGCCCGATGTCTGTGAAAATTGGTTGACCAATGTGTGCTGCCCTTCCCATAGATATTACCAAACCTCAGGCGACGACACAAACAACGGCGACTGCAGCTGTGATTGTGACATTGATTGCAGCATCCTTGAGTCTTGTCATGAAACCAGTGAGTGTCTGGAGCTGGCCCTGGAGATCTCTCAAGTCTGTTATCACTAATGTAAAACAGTTGGCGGCATGTCCAAGAACCATCCCTGCTGAAACAGACCTAGCTCCCCGAAGGATATACTCCTTTAAAGCAGAATAATAGCAGTAAATAATAAATAAACAACATGTATGAAGAGATCCTGTTTGCTAGCCGGGGTTGTGTCAATGTATCTGGTTATAAATCTTGTACATTCTGTATAGCAGCACAAAGAAGATTCTGTTTTTTTAAGGATTTCCTAACTGCTGGAGCTGTGGGGTGTGGAGGAGAGAACAGAAGCCATGAAATTGCCTTCAGAGTTTTGCAAAAATTTTATGAATTGTATGTTTGATTGTTTGTTTTATTTAGAATTTTTTTTGGCTGCCCAATGAAAAGTGCATTCTGCAGGGTTCTCAAAGTGTTCAAACAATACTAAAACATTACTAAACACACACACACACACACACACACACACACACACACACCAGTTCAATTTTCTGCCTAAAAACCAGTGCAGGTAGCATTACAGATTGTTACTACTTAGCAGGAAGTCGGGTGGGGCATCTCTAAAGGGCCTGGTGAAGTAAAAAAGCTCTTCAATTGGCACTAGAAAAATCTTAATGTGGTGCCAGGTGAGTCTTTTTCAGGAGAACATTCCATAACAGGGGTTCCACCACTGAAAAGGCCCTCTCTTCAGCAACCACCTGTCTCATCTTTTGAGGAAGGTGAAGAACATCCCATGCCTACTTCTTGAAAACACTGATGTCCTAGATTTGGAAGGTTTTAACAACGCTTTTGGATGGCATGCATATCTGTGGTATGACAAAGTTAAAAGTCACAAGGCTTTCAAGAACCATATTGTTAGGAAAGCATTGTTTAATGTCTGGATAAAATACAAAGACCTACTAGAGAATAAGACTCCAAGGTGGCTGTCACCAATGGAAGCTAAGGCCCACAAAAGACTCAATATGGAGGCCAAATGGCCGAAATATTGGGAAATATTAGAAAAGGATGGAGACTCTTGGAAGCTGCAGAGTTTGGAAAAACTAAAAGATAAAGTGAGAGATTGGCTACACTATGCTCAGATTAAAGAGGTGTTTAATTTGGACAAAAAGATAGGATTCCAGGTGGAAAAGTCAAAGTTAGAAACAGAACTGTTAGAACCTAAAACTAAGGTTCTCTCAAAAATGTACAACTTGCTGCTAAAATGGAATACACAAGACGAAACGGTCAAACCAGCTATGATAAAATGGGCACAGGACATTGGGTATAATATTATGTTTGCTGACTGGGAAAGGTTATGGACCACCGGTGTGAAGTTCACGGCATGTAATGCCTTAAAAGAAAATATTAGGAAAATGATATACAGGTGGTACATGACCCCAGTCAAGCTTGCAAAAATATACCATTTGCCTGATAACAAATGTTGGAAATGTAAAGAAACTGAAGGAACGTTCTTTCACATCTGGTGGACCTGCCCTAGGGTTAAGGCTTTCTGGGAAATGATATATAACAAGTTGAAAAAGGTATTTAAATATACCTTCCCTAAGAAACCAGAGGCCTTGCTTTTGGGCATTGTCGGCCAGAGGGTGTTAAAGAAAGATTATACATTTTTCATGTATGCAACAACAGCAGCAAGAATACTCATAGCTAAACACTGGAAAACTCAAGACTTGCCCACGCTGGAAGAATGGCAGATGCAACTGATAGACTATATGGAACTAGCAGAAATGACTGGCAGAATCCGTGACCTGGGAGAAGAAGTGGTGGAAGAGGATTGGAAGAAATTTAAGGACTATCTACAAAAACATTGTAAACTGTATGAATGTTAAGATGATGTAAGAGTAAGAAGAAAGGTGGCATCAGTAAATTAGTTGATAAGAGTTTGAGAATAGATGAGATTTGAGAAAAAGTTAATCCACTGGTTAATATTATGCATATATAAGTATCTAAGACTTTGGAGAACAAATTTAAAATTGGAAGACATAATATGGGAAAAATATAACTAAGAAATTGAAACAAGGTGATAATTTGCTGTCTAGAATTTTATAAATTTGGAAGTGGGAACGAAAGACGTGAGGAAGTCCAAAAGTGAGGAAAGTAAGAAATTGACGATGATGTTATAACTTTTTCTTTTTTTTCTGTATGTTTTTCTTTGTTTTTTCTTTTTTGTCTGTTTATTGTATTGTTGGGGATGGGGTTATATGTGTTGGAGGATAAATGTTTAGAAAATTTTGAATAAAAATTTTTTAAAAAAAAAAGAAGAAGAAGAAGAACATCCCATGCCTTTAGCAGGAGGTAAATTTTCAGGTATATGACGAATTCTGGCAAGTGGTTAGAAGTCATCTTTTTCTCAGGGTTACACAGTGAGGCCAATTGCTTGTTGTTTCAGGGTAGACAAAAGAAAATAGTTCTTTACCCAACACTTTATTTATTCGTAAAATTAGTTCTGGCTACCTTTTGTAAATAGCCCACCACCCAAAGCAACTCAAGCATAACACACACACACACACACACACACACACACAAATAATAATCAAACCCTAATAAAACACAGCAGCTAAACAGTAAATTGACACTTGAGCTAGATGTGGCAGCAGTGTGAATTTCAGCAAAGCTATGCAGGCAGGCTATGAATTCTAGAATGATAACTTTTTTAAAAAAATTGTTTTCTTATTTTTGACAACAATCGCTCCTCCTCCCCCATATGCAGGAGAAATTCTAGCATTATTTTTAGGACTGGAGTCAGCTTATCTTCCTAATGGATTTTATATATAAACACATATTCCACATTGTTGGTTATTATCAATAATGGATGATGTTACATCCTTTGATAATTAAAGATTTATTCATATGACCTTTTACAACACACGCATACAGGCTTTGTTTGGGTCAAGGAAAATTAAACGAATTAGAAACCAGGTACTCATTACATCAAAGGTGTCTTCTAAAGTGAGTTTTAAAGAATGTGTTTGGGTTTGTTTCTTTTGCAGAACGTCAACCGTGTTTTCACATTAGAGGTTTTCACTGTATTATAATGTGTCATAGCTATTCGTGTCTTCTTAGTGGAGATTGACCTTAATAGAAAATGAGGCCACATTTCGGGAAGAGGTTCCTCTAAAACATTTCGCCAGGTACCTCCCCTTCCTGCCCCCCATGACCATATGAGCCCTCCAGACTACAATTCTCATCATCCCTGACCACTGGTCCTGTTAGCTAGGGATGATGGGAGTTGTAGTCCCAAAACATCTGGAGGGCCAAGTTTGGCCATGCCTGCCATATGACAGACACTAAGAGCATTCTGGGTGCCAACATATTGGTGGGAATTAGACAAAATTTTAACAGATATGAGCAGAAGAAAATACATTTTGTTTACTTTTGTTGTTGTTAAAAACGATAGTCTGGAGAGATTTAATAGAAATTCTTATCCCCCCCCCAAGGGTCTTGGAGCTGCGAAAGAAATGAACCCACAAGAGTCACACAAATTAAAACGCTAAAAACCTGTGAAATACCAAGCAAAGAGAAATGAGAAAGTTAGTTGTTCCGAAGGCAGATTTATAAACTGCTTTGCAGATGTTGTTTACTTTTCAGGTATCTAGATTTCAATGAGAGTATATAACCTGTGTTCTTAAAACACCTGAAGGCTATTCTCTGGTTGACAAAAAGCATATGGCAGCAACTGGAATCTCCTAATCCAAATCCATTCTCCTAAAAAGCGCTGACTGAAATTTAGCAGCCAACCCAGAATAGGGGCAAAGTGAGCAGCACTTTGCTACATGCTGACAGGCAGCTTTGGGGATGTTTGAGCCCCACCCCCACCCCCACCCCGACTGCCTTTTCAAAATTGCAAAACTAGCTGGGAAAGGGAGCATATTGGGAACAGAATACTGGGCTAGATTTCTTACATGTTTCTCTTAATGGAATTGAATTGATTTAAAACACTTTGCCATGGGGAAACCCACAACTTAAATGATTTAAGCTGTACAATATCCTGACACAAACAGATGTGTTTTCTTTTCCAAAGATATTTTTTTAAGTATAGTTGCCATGTGAAGCTAATTGTGAAATCTTTTGGAAGCGGTATTAAGAAGATGGTTGCTCTTCCTTTTTCAAACGTAAAATCTATATGGGGGAAAAAATATGCATTCCAGTTGGGATTTGAATAAGCGCATGAGAATATCTTGAGCAGCCTAACCCCAACCCCTTTTAGCAGTTTGGCTGGGAGACAAATTAAATGGAGCAAAGGCTTCGATCTTCTGCCCATTCTGGGAGTAAGCACCATCAACCTCAATGAGACTTACTTCTGAGTACACGTTTATAGGATTGATCTTCAACTGTATTTATTTATTAGATGGAAAAGATCCTGTTGTCTCTTCTTAAAAGATAAATAAACAGCGTTTTAAGATCATTGTGTATGAGTCAGATGTGCTAGGGCGGGGGAATGGCCTCCTCAGAAATGGATTCTTAAAGTGACTTTTGCCGAACTTCCTTTGTTTGTGTGAATGTTCTACTCAGTTACAAAGAGCTCTGGGGAAGACTGACACCCTGTCCTTCTTAACTGCAGTGCTTTTGGAACAAGCCAGAGGTATATTTCTGGCAATGTCCACACTACAGATAATCACACCTTCTCTAGAAAAAAATTCAACCTCTGGTTCCCTTTGGTTTCATCTGCAAGTTGAAGCTAGCAACAAAATATGTCTACAGTGGTACCTCGGGTTACATACGCTTCAGGTTACATACGCTTCAGGTTACATACGCTTCAGGTTACATACGCTTCAGGTTACAGACTCCTCCTCCTCCTTCTCTCCTCCTCTCCTCCTGAGCTCTCTGCTCTCCTACTTTCAATGCTCGCCAGATTCTGGGAGGGGGGGTCTGGAATGCTTTCTAAAGACATTGTGTCTGTCAGCTGCCCCCCCCTCTGGTGCTTCTTCTTCCTCCTCTCCCATTATTTCTCAGCTTTCCCCCTCATCTGCCTCTAAGCTGTGATCTCCCTCAAATCCCTGTTGTAATTCTGAACTGTCTTCTTCTTCTCTGGAAAGGTCAGGCTGGGGAGGCTGTCTCCACCATTCCTCCTCTGCCCAGTCCCTGACAATTATGGACGATATTTGATATAGATATGGAGCCTATCTCATAGATTTAAAATTTGATTGTCCCACACTTGTTTGTTGTTGGTATTGTTCTATTTGTTTTACTTTTCTGTACCCTAAACTTGATGTAAAAAAAAGAGGATTGACTCCACCCACCCATTGTTCTTTATTTACATCACTAGTGAATGTTTTTAATCCCAAAACTATGAATGGGAGTGGGCCTCACTCACAACTCTCTGACGCAAGGGTAACCAATGTAGTGTTGGAATCTCCACTCAGCCAAGCCGATAAGGCCTCATCTTCCTCCAAGCTGAGCCTTTGAAATCGCCTCCAATGTGTTTAATGACCTCGAGCCTTTGATGAGGCTCCAAGGCACATTCTTCCATTCAGCAGAGTTCCCAGGACAGGGAAGAGACGAGAGCTTTGGGTTATATTGTAAAGAGTTTTATTTCTAAGCTACACAGTCAGAAAAGACACCCTCTCTCTATGAAAGCAGAGAGGAACCGAACAAAGGAACAAAGGAAACAGGAAACCACCAACGTCACATCCCGTCACATCCCGTCTCCTTTCCCGTGAGACTGGAAGGTCTCTGGAATGTAAACAGAGTCCTGTGACTCCAAGCAGCTGCTCAGTGGCAAAACAGAAACTAACATGTAGTACTCTCCAGATGTTTTGGACTACAAGTCCACAGCCAGCATGGTCAATGGTCATGGCCAGTGTAGTTCAAAATATATTGAAAGACACCTATCCCAGCTCTGAAGCATCTGAAATGTTCACATTTTGAAAGGGCATTTTAGACTAACGGCATAATTTTAATCTGTCTAGGTTAAAGGGAACTCAAGGATTTACTTATGAAGAGATGAGCACAGGTTTGCAGTGTTAGTGAGGAAGGAGAAGTTATATGATAGATGCTTTGGCAAAACAACATGTCCCCATACTCATTTGAAGTGATCACAATACAAATGGAGATGCAATTTTGTAAGCAAACAAGAAAAATTACCATAGGCAACAATAGAAAGATATTCACAATGAATATCCCTCCCTAACTTTGCTGTGCATTTTCCCACTTAGAAATAGAAATAATGGAAGGGGAGAGAGCAGCAGATATTATTAGATCAACTGCATAAAAAGGATTCCATTAGTATATCGCAGATGAGAAATGAAAGGATTTACATCCAATATTAGTATCATAAAATCGTGCAGTTAAAGTAACATCCACTTTGGAAGAGGCTAAGAATTGTTAACAACAGTGCAGGAAAACAGCTGTAATTTTTGTTTATACTTTCAAAACTCTTTCTTCATTGCGTACCGAATTTATCCCTTTGTGGCTGAAAATACTTGTATTTTGTATTGAAAGCTAAGCAATTTGTGCACAGCTGCCTTACGGTAAACTCCTTTGTTCATTTCTGTTCCAGTGAATTATCATTGTCCCCCTCTTTTTTATTTGAGTAAATATAGATGTTCCAAATAAACTATAAAGCTGCAAATCCACCTACCTGGGAATGAGCACAATGGGACTTACTACTAAGTAGGCATGCATAGGATTGCATTGCTTCTCCTAAATTAAAATCAGTACTAGGCTCCAATCCATTTTCTTCACAACATTGCATAAAAGTGAGTAATAGCAAGTAAATACATCTTTAGTTAATAAATTTGAGGTTACACCATGTGACTTAGTGGAGTATGATGAGGTATATGGATAACTATCATATATAATTACAGCAACACCACTTTCTCTCAGTATCTCCCCACACAGTCTGGTCCTGCTTTAAGGCATTTGCCATAGCATGATAAAGAGAATGTCATTCCCCCCTCATATTTTTTTTAAAGAAGAAACTCAACAAAAGGGGGGGGTGAAGGGGACCAGATTTATATGTATCCTGCAGTCTTTGATACCACCCTAGCCAGTGGCTACACTCCTCAGAAACTGGAAGAAATATCTCCCATTGTGACTGCTGAAGAGTTACACTCAGAGTGAATCAGATAAGTGTTGGAGATCAATGAGACTGAGGGTATGTTCTGTCATATGTGGTGGACCTGTAAAAGGGTAAAAGAGTACTGGAAAATAATGCATAATGAATTGGAAAAAAAATGTTTTAAAGTACTTTTCAAAACAACAACAACAACAGAGT